>NC_090256.1:71991185-72001185 GCF_037325665.1 Littorina saxatilis | reverse complement strand
ATCATCAAGACAATGTCGACGACGATTAATGTTAAACTGTTAAACCGACATCCTAAGATCAACGAAGACGACGGTCGTTGATGCAATGGTAGTTGAGATGAGATGCATGTAGATGTGTACCTTGCCACACTGAGCATTGAGTTAATCGTTGCTTTCTTACAACACAATTAACAAAGGATAACTTCTTGCTTCTTGACGGGACATCATGTTGAAGAAGTTATAGCATGTACTTCTTTTTTCGTGTGTGTGTGTGTGTGTGTGTTTGTGTGTGTGTGTGTGTGTGTGTGTGTGTGTGTGTGTGTGTGTGTGCGCGTGTGTTTGTATGTGTGTTTGTGAAAAGAACCCGTCTCTTACAAATCTCTTAGATGTAGACCGACCCATGAACTGATGGCAGCTTTGGTCGTTCAGTCAAGCAAACAGAATATAAAAAGCCTCTTTGTCTATTTCCCTTGTCAATATCTCGGTCACAGTATTAACCACGACTGACTTGGGAATTACGCAATAATTCTTCACGGTGCTGCACCAATTCTTCTGATTTTTGTGCAATTGGAAAGGCGTCTGCCCTTTTTTCTACCCTCCATATACGCAGAGAGCCTCCAACTCATCTTCTCTGAAACCCCCAACCCTTTTTCCCGGGGGAGGGGAGGGGGGGGGGGGTTAAAGCTTCTGTCCGTGTCTCTGTGACCAATAGTGTAATTTCGCTCGTCGGTTCACGCTGTCTCCATCGATCAAAGAACGTTTGTTTTGGTTTTGCTTATCTTGAAATGTTGTTTCTCATAAAGTAGGGAGTTTGGTATAAGTTTACTTCTGTATATATGTTTGAATGGGCACTGTTTGCATGGAATGTTTATGTGTTTATGTATTTTATAAGCCGCCATGCACAATTGTAGTTTTTGCACCATAGAAGTATTCTCGTCATTATGCATCATCCTCTATGTGTACACATACCGACAATCAGCAGTCTGGCTGCTTCGTGTCACAAATAGGAATCTTTGCTGTAATATTTCACACATTGACACAGCACACGTGAATGTCCCGGACTGATTTATTCAACAAAGATATGCCCCTCTGCACAGATTGACACAGCACACGTGAATGTCCCGGACTGATTTATTCAACAAAGATATGCCCCTCTGCACAGATTGACACAGCACACGTGAATGTCCCGGACTGATTTATTCAACAAAGATATGCCCCTCTGCACAGATTGACACTGCACACGTGAATGTCCCGGACTGATTTATTCAACAAAGATATGCCCCTCTGCACAGATTGACACAGCACACGTGAATGTCTCGGACTGATTTATTCAACAAAGATATGCCCCTCTGCACAGATTGACACTGCACACGTGAATGTCCCGGACTGATTTATTCAACAAAGATATGCCCTTCTGCACAGATTGACACAGCACACCTGAATGTCCCGGACTGATTTATTCAACAAAGATATGCCCCTCTGCACAGATTGACACAGCACACGTGAATGTCCCGGACTGATTTATTCAACAAAGATATGCCCCTCTGCACAGATTGACACTGCACACGTGAATGTCCCGGACTGATTTATTCAACAAAGATATGCCCCTCTGCACAGATTGACACTGCACACGTGAATGTCCCGGACTGATTTATTCAACAAAGATATGCCCCTCTGCACAGATTGACACAGCACACGTGAATGTCCCGGACTGATTTATTCAACAAAGATAAGCCCCTCTGCACAGATTGACACAGCACACGTGAATGTCCCGGACTGATTTATTCAACAAAGATATGCCCCTCTGCACAGATTGACACAGCACACGTGAATGTCCCGGACTGATTTATTCAACAAAGATATGCCCCTCTGCACAGATTGACACTGCACACGTGAATGTCCCGGACTGATTTATTCAACAAAGATATGCCCTTCTGCACAGATTGACACAGCACACGTGAATGTCTCGGACTGATTTATTCAACAAAGATATGCCCCTCTGCACAGATTGACACAGCACACGTGAATGTCTCGGACTGATTTATTCAACAAAGTTATGCCCCTCTGCACAGATTGACACAGCACACGTGAATGTCCCGGACTGATTTATTCAACAAAGATATGCCCCACTGCACAGATTGACACAGCACACGTGAATGTCCCGGACTGATTTATTCAACAAAGATATGCCCCTCTGCACAGATTGACACAGCACACGTGAATGTCCCGGACTGATTTATTCAACAAAGATATGCCCCTCTGCACAGATTGACACAGCACACGTGAATGTCCCGGACTGATTTATTCAACAAAGATATGCCCCTCTGCACAGATTGACACAGCACACCTGAATGTCCCGGACTGATTTATTCAACAAAGATATGCCCCTCTGCACAGATTGACACAGCACACGTGAATGTCCCGGACTGATTTATTCAACAAAGATATGCCCCTCTGCACAGATTGACACAGCACACGTGAATGTCCCGGACTGATTTATTCAACAAAGATATGCCCCAATGCACCGAAAGCAGGCAGGCTGTTTATTTTTGGTTGATGTCCAAATGGAAAGATGCTGTTATCCTATGTACAAGCCTGGACAGGTGGTGTACATAGTCGCTCACACAGGGGAGAAAGCATCTTTAAGAAACCCGCATCGTGACCACATCTTTCCAGTTTTTCCACTTCGATCGGCGCAGCTTCCGAGAAAGTAAGCCGCTCGTTCCAGATAAGTTTTACTACGAGCGTGCGAAGCAACAGTAAAGTAAAATAATAATGATAAAAAAGAAAGGAGGAATGAAAAAAACGTTGAGAAAAGGAGAGCCCCAAGCTGCAAGGAGGTAAATTGCTCTCTGCTGATGCGTCTTAGATTGATTTGGCTTCATTCCCCGTTTCTAAAACTTTCTGGCAAACTTGTTGGGAGTAGATAAGATGCGTGTGCTTGTGCGACGATTTTTTTTGCTCTTTCGTTTTTTTCCCCATACTCTTTTAAGTAAATATTACGATCTACTGACACCCCCCTACCCACCCACCCCCCTCTCTCTCTCTCTCTCTCTCTCTCTCTCTCTCTCTCTCTCTCTCTCTCTCTCCCCCCCCCCCCCCCATCTCTCTTTTAAACTGTCCTTCGTTCGGGAGAGGACTAGCCCATAGAACTTCGTTGGAATTATGTGATGTAACTGTTTCTCGGGATGCACGCAATTGCGCTTATTGCCTTTTTTTTATCCAAAATATACGCAGTAGGGCTTATTCTACACGCAGCGATTTGTCCAAAAACAGACAGATCTCTGCAATACTTTGAATCACACACTGAATGGAAAAATAGAAATCCTTCAAACAAGAACTGTACAGAACGAGCTGAAACTCACAAGAACGGACCTGAACCAAACTCAAGGCAAGACAAAACAAAAATAGCTTATTTGCTCCGGCCATAGCGAGAACAGTGGTGCGTAGGATATATACCTGTGGCAGTCACATTGCGTTCTGCTAGCTCACAAGACAGAACTCTCCTCGTTGACTATCACAGCAGGACTGTTGATTGTTTGTTTGCTGAGAAAATCGTCATGTATTAGGTAGGTTCGCTTTGGGTGTAGACCAGTAGACCAATGCCTTGCAACGCATACGACGGACGGAACTGCTGATGACAACGTAAGAAGGAGAAAAAATACACTCTGCGACGAGGGAATTGCGACGCTGCACTGCACGACTGTTAAGTAGCTTTCTCAAATGAGAAGATGACGTGTTATTCTCTGCATCTGTCTCGTCCCTTCGTTCTCCAACCTCCCCCCCCCCTCGCCCCCACCCCCCTCAATTTTACTCTCAGCAACGCTTCTTTCCATAGAGATATAGTCTATATCTCTGTGATTCTGTATCTACCCCTCCACCTTCGCCTTTACCCTCCTCTACCTCCCTGTCCTTTCCCCAGGTCACCCCTTCCATCCACCCTCCCTTCCATCCACCCTCCCTTCCATCCACCCTCCCTTCCATCCACCCTTACTCCCTTCCCGTGGTTGAGAGGGAAGAACTTGCGACGCACAAGCTAAGCGCTTCTCAGCTAATCAGTTAATGGGGCCCGAAGACACTTGAACCCCGTGGCCCGTTAGGGGATCTGCCAGGTCCTCAGGAAAACCCTGACTTCGATCTCCCTTCTTCCGCTTCCTGCTTCTGCGTCTGTGCCTTTCTTGTTTTCTCTTTGTCTCGGGTCCTCTGTTCGTCTGTATGGTGCAGTCACCGTCATTTTACATCTATCCATCCAGCTATGAGGCTAAGAACAAGCAAAAGGACTAACTTACGCTAGTAAAGCATTAAAATCAAACTAGAACAAAACAAATGCGAAGAAAGAAAACCCACAGACAAAACAAAAGTAAGGCACACACATAATAAATAGACAAAGAAAAACAAAAGAAATCCAGACACAGGAACAAAGACAGACATACACACAATTTTAAAAAGACAGGCACAACGAAACGGAGACCCACACGCGCACACACACACACACGCACACACACACACGCACACACACACACACACACACACACACACGCTCACACACACACACACGTACACACACACACACGAACACACACACACACACACACACACACACGAGAGAGAGAGAGAGAGGTAGAGAGAGAGAGAGAGAGAGAGAGAGAGAGAGATACAAGAAAAAACTCAACCGAACAGACCGAGACGCAAAAGCAATCATTAAACAGCATCAGGTCCAGATAGAGCACAATACGTAGTGATATAGTCTGCGTCATGATCTGAAGCTAGGTCGAATGCCTCCGTCGGGTTTGGATGGGTTATGAAAGAGTAAACACATGCTAACTTATTCAACAATATCTCACTTGTGTATTAGCTAAAACAAATTTATTGACATGCGGACAATATCCCTTTCAACTCAGGTTCACTTTTGCGGAGCAGCAAACTTTTGCGCGTTCCAGAATATCTTCTGACCGCCAGAAGAGAAGATTCCGTCACTCACCTGACAAGGAACGAACAAGGCATCGAGGCCCACGAGAAGCTCTGGGGGCCGGCAACGTCGCTGCAGCGGACTGCGGACTTCGCCCCACAGACCGGATTCAAAGTTTTAGCATGGCTGGGAACGCAGAAGAAGAACAAGACATCATGTGAAGAAGGATGGTGGTACTGTCGAGTCGACTTCAGGTAAAACCTCTGCGAACTTAATATTACTCACACAGACAACCGGCCATGTGGCAGTGACTGCTAAACCTCACAGCATCTATCAGACATGCTCAGCATAAAGAGGACCCATGACGTCAAAGTCTAGCCCTGCGATAGCGTAACACCAACGACAAGTCCTTAATAGGCATCATACCTGTGGGACAGGAACCATCATCATCAGCAAAGCCCAGCCCGAAGCACGGGGCAACTCGCAACATCTGTGGGGTCGGACAGAGCCTCTGGTGTGACTTTGAGACTTCACACTCTGGTGTGACTTTGAGACTTCACACTCGCTACAAAACAAGATAGTGTACACTACATGTACAGACAACACTAACCAGGACATAGAGAAACACAGTGAGGTTGCACGAGCCACTCACTATGTGTCAGGCTGCACGCCATTACGGAAGGTGAAAGCATCAGACGACCTAAAACACTTGACCAAAGCAAAACATAATACAGATAAGCTATGAGACACTCACTATGTGTCAGGCTGCACGCCATTCCGGAAGGTGAAAGCGTCAGACGACCTAAAACACTTGACCAAAGCAAAACATTATACAGATAAGCTATGAGACACTCACTATGTGTCAGGCTGCACGCCATAACGGAAGGTGAAAGCATCAGACGACCTAAAACACTTGACCAAAGCAAAACATTATACAGATAAGCTATGACTCAGTATGAGACACACACTATGTGTCAGGCTGCACGCCATTCCGGAAGGTGAAAGCGTCAGACGACCTAAAACACTTGACCAAAGCAAAACATAATACAGATAAGCTATGAGACACTCACTATGTGTCAGGCTGCACGCCATTCCGGAAGGTGAAAGCGTCAGACGACCTAAAACACTTGACCAAAGCAAAACATAATACAGATAAGCTATGACTCAGTATGAGACACTCACTATGTGTCAGGCTGCACGCCATTACGGAAGGTGAAAGCGTCAGACGACCTAAAACACTTGACCAAAGCAAAACATAATACAGATAAGCTATGAGACACAACACTATGTGTCAGGCTGCACGCCATTCCGGAAGGTGAAAGCGTCAGACGACCAAAAAACACTTGACCAAAGCAAAACATAATACAGATAAGCAATGAGACACACACTAGCCATAACGGAAGGTGAAAGCATCAGACGACCTAAAACACTTGACTAAAGCATAACATAGGCCTAATACAGATACGCTATTGGAATGCAGCATTTAATTCATTATTTAATGAGACAGAAATATGCTTGAGAAGAAAATATAACCTACTGTGTTCCTGGTTTCCACGTAGCAGCTTGAACAGTCAGTGGGCGGTCCAGCATCAACCTTCTGGTGAGTTTGATACGTCTTGTCCTGTTGTTCTTAGAGGGTCATTCCAAGCAGTAGGACTGTCTCCACATGCTTAAAAAAGTATTTGTTACGACATTTGTGTTAACATTGCCTTATGCCATAAAAGAAAAAGCTTCAGTTTCTTCAGAAAAGGTTTGGAACCAACTTTCTCGCCGCATTCAGCATCGTACGAGCAGAGTATGTATCATAGAGAATGTACGCCATGCACGCAGCATTGTGCTTTCATCGTGACATCGATGAAACGGCAGACTATCAGCTCGGTATCAACCTCCCAGAACGCAGAGCACGCTTGGGATGTATAGTTATGAAAAACGTCCTTGGAAGTCAGGGACACTGCACTCATCGACTTGCATGGGGTGGGTTCCATCCACAGACATTGTTGACGTCTCTGTGTTTGTGCTGGCTTTTAGTGAGAGATGTTCGCTTGATTTATATTCATGTGCGCCATGGGAAGACGGTGCATCTACTAGTGCATGTCAGGCGGTGACATTTATGTTTGAGTAAATGCTTGTCTTTCCATTGTTTATGTGTACGTTAGGCGGGACATCATGTTTAAGTAATAATGTACTTCTTTTTTCGCTTGTGTGTGTGTGTGTGTGTGTGTGTGTGTGTGTGTGTGTGTGTGTGTGCGTGTGCGTGTGTGTGCGTGTGTGCGTGCGTGCGTGGGACATTTATGTTTGAGTAAATACTTGCTCTCCTTTCTGTGTGAATGTATGCGCTTCTCAGCCCCTCGAGTAAAAATAGACAAAAAGGCGGAGAATGCAAGGCTGTATGGGGATAATAGACACAGGAAGAAAAGCAGAGTGGTGGAATGCCAGGCATTATGACGGCTGATGACAGCTCCGCATGCCGCATAGCACTGAGTGCTGGATCGCGGAAGTGTAGGAGGCTGGGGTGATGACAACAGAATGCCAGTGTCAGACTGTGGCCTGTCTCACTCTGCCAATATAGCGCGCGATGTAACTTTGCACAAGTACAATGCTTTGTCAAACTAAACTGGCTTACCGTGTGACGATGCCGCTCCGCAAAACTACCAACGCCATGATGAATCTTTGCGACGCTGTGATTGGATGGAATGTTACTCACGTGACGACAAGCCGCGATGCCGGGAATGCTCACTATGCTGTGATTGGTTGGAATGCCCCTCACGTGATCGGATGTAAAGGGTGCAGCGAGTTTGCGCCATGTTACGATTGGATGGAATGTTGCTCGGGTGAGAGGGAGGATCACGCCATGGAACAAACAAAGTAACACAACATTGTGCAAAGCTAGCAATTATTAACCTGGGTGTTCTCATTGTATTTTATTGCTGGTTTTAAACTTTCATTCGATCATTATTTCATTGTATTTTATTGCTGGTTTTAAACTTTAATTCGATCATTATTTCATTGTATTTTATTGCTGGTTTTAGACTTTCATTCGATCATTATCTCGCTTGTGTCTTCCGAGCGAGCTTCTGGACGGTTTGTGAGATGTTTATTTTCTGTAGTTAAAAGTGTTTGTCCGTCCATGTAAAAGACCGCTGCGTCCAAGATCAGTGAACGTAACGTTTAGTTTTGTTTTTAATATAACGTTCCTCTGAGATACCTTTCTTGCTTTTTAATTTTCATTCGATCAGTTATCTTCACAATGTTGGGACAGACAAAACCTGCATCAGTGTGTTGTCCATCTCTGCAGGAATGTCAAGGTCAGATCCTAATATACAGACCTACATCCGTTGATTACCCTCAATTACATATATGCCTTTTTACCGAAGAGAGGTACTTTCTGGTCCAAGCCCGTCTGTGTTCCGATCTTATCGGCTGTGATGCATTTTACTCCCCAGGAACGTTGAAGAAACACAATGTGTTTTCCTAAAGAACTTGAGTCTGTGCAATGCAGACACATCAGGCATGAATGTGTTACTATACAATACAATACAATGCAATGCAATGCAATGCAATGCAATGCAATGCAATGCAATGCAATACAATAATCCTTTATAATACAGTTTATTGTCTCAAAAGAAAATTACATTATAGCGTCAAAAGTACTGCTGGTGGTGGACGTTATAATGTCTCCAATGTATTTCCTCCTTCCCTCGTCCCCACCCCATTTTCTCTATTCTTTTTTTCCTGGTCCCAACCCGCCGTTGAAGACACTCCGACTCTACTCCCGAACTTATGTTTTCCTCTCTTCTTTTGTTGTTTCAATGCAAGTTGAAGACAAAAGCAGCGATCGAGTGCCAGTATCACAAACAAGATCACCGCCTCCTCAAAAACTCGACATGTTTTGCCTGAGCTGGGATGTGGATAGACCAGCGTCTTGTTTTGTTTTCCTCCTGCACTGTGTTCTCACGGACCTTCCTCAACCCCCCCCCCTCCCACCCCCTGCCTCCCCACATCAAAGGCTGACAGGCAGGGAAGAGCGTGGAGAGACACAAGCAGGGCGCGATATCTAGCAGATAGCCCCGCCTTTGATCATGGCAAACACAACACAAAAACTCATCTTAATCGCCTTCCGACAAGAAAGCCACTTGGCGGCCTCAATCACCGGTCGAGGGAGCGGGTGGCTAAGTGGTTCAGTGGCGGCTCCAGGTTAGCAAGTCTAAAGAAGCGGATTAGGATTTGATAACAGGTGTGTAGTTTGCTTGTCAATTATATATGTTACCTTGGGTTCGGTCCGAGTTAGTCTTTCCAGGTAAGATTCTGTTCAAGATACGTAACCCTTCCCGTGTAAACCATCATCTCAACTGTCACAGATCTGTGTCATTTTGGTTTTAAGTATTGATTCAATATTGGTTTTCTCTTCTTTGAGCCACGTGACGTCAGAAGTGGCCGACCAAAACAACCACAGAGTGCATGTTGGTGTGCGTTTAGTCGTACAAATCAAGAAGAATGTTGTGACGAATGGCTTTCTCACTTGACACCTTTGCCAATGTGCCAAATATTCCTACTCTACACAGGACGCAGCCAGGCTGTTGTTGATGTGTGTGATGCGTCCACAGGACAAGATGCTCTCGTCCCGTCTGCACTCTGACTCCGTGACTTAACACTCAATGTCGTCTGTAGGGGGCATAGTAGGTAGTGGGCTGTGTCCGTTGGCTCGGGCCAGAACCACTTCGGAACACCGTCGAAGTGACTCGGCAGCAGTGCAGTGTCATCTTCAGAGGGTAGCCCACCGCAGCGTCCCGACATCCCTCCCTGGAGCGTCTGTGAAATCGGTAAGTCTGGCAGCGGAACGAAATTCAGATGTGGATGAAGCATTTGATGCCTGGACGGGGCGGTGTGAGAGACCCGCACAAGGATCAGGAGTTAATACAGCCCCCCCCCCCCCCTTCCCCCCCCCCAAAAAAAAAAAAAGAAGAAGAAAAAACATGCTCTCGTCTGAAACTGATAGAGGCCTTGGCAGGTCTGTGGCGGTGTTCACGAACGTTGTCCAGAGCAGGACGGTACTTCTTCTTCTTCTTCTTCTTCTACGTTCCCGTCGCCATGCTAAACTGTCATGTTTTTTGA
>NC_090256.1:71973685-71976185 GCF_037325665.1 Littorina saxatilis | reverse complement strand
TTGATACCTTAATTAACACAATCGGAATGATGCTCTAATAGACACCTTAATGAATACAATCTGTAATGATGATTCGTAGACAACTTAATTTACACAATTAGAATAATGCTTCATTCAGTGATGGCGCTAGTATTTTTTCAAACCGGTACGCAAACTTGTATAATGCAAACAGTCCAGAAAAAAAATGTTGGCTGGTCATTGGAACCAGTAAGAGTCCAACTCAGAGTACTGTTGTTTTTTTACCGGCGAAAAATACCCCGGTAGATCTAAAAACCAACCGGTAAGTCATACCGGCAGCCAATTTTGTTCCGGTATTTTCTCGTTTCATCCGGTAAAATACAGGTAATTGCCGGTTAACGCCCACACGCATACTCAGTATAGACACCTTCGTGAATAAAACCAGTATTTTGCTTCATAAACACGTTTGATGAATGAAAACAGTAAAATGTTCCATGGACACCTTTATGAATAAAAGTTAAAAAAAGAAATAAGAAATCGTCTCAAAATATTCCAAAGTGAAGATGCCCAGGCAGCAAAAGATCTGGAAATCATCTGCGGGACAGATGCCAGTTGCCACATATTGTACATAATGTCAGAAAGCTTATGGATACCACATGATTACAATTTGTCATGTCGTACATGATCTGACCATGACCTGCGGCATATCATAGCCAGCTGGATTATTGCTGGCGCGGGTCAGCTACTCTAGCCACCGCAATTTCCCCAGTATGAGGGTCGCGTGTTCATTTCAATGCTTGTTATTCTCCCAGGTGCCAGGAGGCTGGTTCCGTACAACTGTCACTTACTCTTTTACAAATGTATGCATCTAAAGGGCTTACTTCCCTTTTGTATCAGTCTTTTATGAATAAAACAGTTATAGCTCTGCTAGCGCTGTGTGTGGGGAACAAATGGGATGAGTGTGGGCGGCATTTCTCCACTCCATTCGTGGTTACCCCAGATGCTACCCATATGGGACCCAGATCGGCTAACTGGGCCCCAGAAGACATGTGCAAAATAATATGGGGCCGATATGGGGCTCACATGTGGTGCTGGTAGGGTATTCTCCTTCGTCGACAACTTAATCAACACAACCGTTGTGATAGTTTAAAAGACACCTTGAAGACTAAAACCGTTATGATAGTTTAAAAGACACCTTGAAGACCAAAACCAGTTTGATGTTTTATAGACACCTACATGAATAAAACCAGTATGCTTCTGGTAAAACGTCCCTTGCATCCTTAGACTTGATTCTCTGACATTATTCCGACCTTCTAACGGAAGGAAGCTGCTTAATATATCTTAATATATGTACATATATTTTACTTTGACATGGTGACAGGAACACTGACTATCTGTCTCATGTTCTTTCTTGTCGAAACTGACTTTCTGGTGTTTTTTTCTTACTGAATATAACGATAACGGTATCTGTCAAAGAGAATACGAGTTTTGGTGAAGAAAATAATATGTTGGCTATATACTGTGTGAATGTTTTGCTGTGGATGTGGTGCAGCAAAAGACACATTCTTTTTATTTGCATCCGCATGACAGTTATTTATTTTTATTGCATTGCTTTGAATTTTCTTGAAATGTGTATCATAGTATTGTATTGTAATTAGGACACAAATCGCAATCGAACACTGATACGTGAGATCCGGTTCTTATACCGTGAAGCTTCCCCATTGATCATCTAGTGATTCGACGGGCGCACTGGGCTAGTGGACAAGACATCGGCCTCCTAGAAGGACGTGAGTTCAAATCCCGAACGCGGCCGCGCGCCTGGTGGGTTAAGGGTGGAATTTTTCCGATCTCCCAGGTCAACTAAGGTGCAGACCTACTAGTGACTTATTCCTCTTTGTGTGTACACACAAGCACAAGACCAAGTGCGCACGGAAAAGATCCTGTAATCCATATCAGAGTCCGGTGGGTTATAGAAACACGAAAATACCCAGCATGCTTCCCCCGAAAGCGGCGTATGGCTGCCTAAATGGCGGGTTAAAAACGGTCATACACGTAAAAGCCGTGGGAGTTTCAGCCCATGAATGAAACAAACATCTAGTGATTCATACCGCTGCATGATGATATAGGTTAGCCCATATTGCCACACATGATTATTATACAATGAGCAGAAGTTATGTATGTTTACTGGGAACCGCCATGCCAGAGGAGGGAGTGGTTACGAGGGGTGGGGGTGGGGGGGGGGGGGGGGGGGGGCAAAGGTCTCAAAGAATGATCAAGGCTCGGGAGTGGGACGGGGGTAGAGAGGGAAAGGCGACAGGGAGGGTAGAGAGGGGGAATAATGATCACAATTTGTTGACTTGGGATCAAGTATCATCGGCACGCAATGGTTTCGCGTTCGATCACACGACGGCAGTTTCCTGACTGATTTGTTTTCTAGTCTGCGTGGCCTTTCCCCGATACAGGAAATTCCGCATTTAGTCATGACCACATAACATTCCGCCTGCCCCTGCTTCCCTTTCCCTCCTCTTCTACCCCCCACCCC
>NC_090256.1:71833685-71968685 GCF_037325665.1 Littorina saxatilis | reverse complement strand
ACCAGTGAAGAGGCCATAACGAATCATTGTAAAAATAATTTTTTAAAAAGCGTAGTATACAATGAATCTGGTTACTCTAATGTGTCCAGAAAAATAGCAATATATCTAACATTGACGGACTATGTGATGATATCTTCTGCTATTGGTCTGTTTCGACAGTGATATCAAAATCTCGACCTCCTGCTCACTTAAGGACCTCCTTTAAGGACAGGCTTTTACATATCTTGTCACTTTTAAGCAAACCAGCAGACCCACCTAAAAGGAGCGATTTTCCCCCAACGAGCCGAAGCATTTTGCAGGAAGATAACAGTACAGGAGGGGTCCTCGCTGACGGCGTGTTGGTGAAATTAGGCCAGAGATAAAGCCAATTACACACACCTTTCCCCCCCATTAAAGTGATAACACTTCTAAAAATGGGCTTCTATCACCTGATTACTTCTGTAATCTAGCTCCCTACTCAACGCGATCAAATACTATATCGTATTGTGGAGGCTGACGTTTCTGAAAGGAGTTAATTTTGAGAATAATATCGAACGGTTCACCATTGATTTTCAGAAACAGAGATAACATTTCAATTTTGAGATATTACTTTTCATAAATCACGATCTTACTAAAATAAGAAGTACAGAGCGTAAACATTAGCCTGATTTTAGATCTGAATTATATGAGTTGTGTCTTACTTTCTACGGTTTAGCCAGGGCTAACACCTTTCCGGTTCTCGCCGGAAATCCGGTTTTTCAAAACTTTTAAAACCGGAAAATCCGGTTTCTCAAAGTAAAACTGTAAAAAAAATTTTTTTAGTCTGGATGGTTGATGAAGTCAAAATGTGTATTATTTTATCATTTATCGACATACATTTAGGTAGCAGGAGAGGCTGTTCTTTGCCCCTGCCGCCGTGGACCCTGGCCTTTCAGGTTGTTCACTTTGTGTTGGTGTTAGCCCTGTTTAGCTGAGAAACATGACCAGAACACACATTTCAGTCCAACTATGAACAACAGATTGCAATGTAATCACAATTACCGAGACCGGCTTGATAATGCACCAATGGATCTTTTTCTCGTCTCTAAATACAGTTAGTTTGTTGGTTCCGTTAAGCCATGAACAGCTGATACGGGAAAATATTCCACGGTAAGACATGTTTTGTTGACAATTATTTTCCCCGTCATGTTCATATTAACCTTCTCTCCTTTTTCAACGTTTCATTTTATAGACGTCGATAACTTGATTGTTTTGTTCCACCTGAGCTTTGATCAGGTCTCACTGTCTGAGGACCCTGGTGGTGGTTGTTGTTGATTTCTTGTTGATGAATTGCGTCATCGTTAATCCCACCGAACTTTCTTTGTGTTTTCTCACGACAGATCGGCTGGAATGAATGGCCTCAGGTTTGTGATGACGTCAGAGTAAGAGGAACAGTACAACCACTTGGGGGTGTTTGGCGAGAGAGAGAGAGAGAGAGAGAGAGAGAGAGAGAGAGTCACACACACACACACACACACACACACACACACATACACACAAACACACACACACACACGCACACATACACGCGCGCACAAACACACACACACACACACACACACACACTCTCTCACACACACACACACACACACACACACACATACACACACACACACACTCTAGCGGCAGTACGACCGGAACCTATCGTCCATTGACGTGGGCGTTGCAATGATGGAGTACGGGATAAACGGCAAGCCATTGTCTGGCTATTTCATCCCATAATAGTCTTAATGGCGCCGTGGACGACCGTGAAAACAGGCGGTTTAACCGATCTTCATGTCTCCTTACGGGCTTTGTGATGATTGTGGCGAAAGGTCTAAGGGCTGTAGCCAATCACCTTCGCAGACCGAGTTAACGAGGCAGTTAACAAGATGTGGGGGAGAAGAGGAACATGTGTTTTCACTGTAAATCCTCCCGCCTGTCCTCCCACGTCGTCCATTGGAGCCCACTATTGGCATGTTTAACATCACGATGCACTAGCTCGACGCCAAACTACGCTGTCAGTGTTGCAAGTACGTATATGCAGGCTACCTCACTTCTTGCGCAGAGGGATGACCTGCACAGCTCAAAATGAAGACTGCATTATTTTGTTACCTGGCTGACGTATCGTTCGCAGTTAAGACCAACACAGACTGCATTATTTTGTTACCTGGCTGACGTATCTTTCGCAGTTAAGACCAACACAGACTGCATTATTTTGCTACTTAAATGTGTTGATCTGGTGTGTATTTGGTTTAAACAATGTTTATTCATATTTTACATGTTCATGAAATGTGCATTGACATAAGGTGAAAACAACAACAATCCTGGTGTGTATTTCTTCATATGTAACGCGTGGAGAGCGCTTGATCTCTGTGGTTCGCGCAATATAATCTGTCATTTCTAAGAGTGGAACACGACAAAACAGTACAGGTCATACTTCCTACGGTAATTATGTATGAAACGCACCAGTCGGACTGCGACTCTGGTTAGCTTTTCAGAGGGGTGTGAAATGCGATCGCACAACAGTGAAGCAACAACTGGCTGGTTATCATTGTTTATCGTCTCTTCATTATTGTAATGCTTTTCGAGACCGAGGCAAGTTTGTTTCCTTTTTCAGTTCACATGGTAACTTCTATGCTTAAACCTATTTACAATCAGGTTTGTCACTGTAAAAAGAAGGTTCTAAAACTGTATCACTTTTACATTTTGTGCTTCAAATTTTGTTCAAAATCTTGATCTCTTTTAAGAAGTTCAAAATCTTGCCCGGGGGAACATCCCTGAAGCAACAACTGAAAGTGGTCACAGGCGACTGTTGGATGCAGCCAAGTTCAAGTTCAAGTTTTATTAGTCCATAACCCATGGGGGCATTTTGAACAATAAATACAATCAATACAATCATGATATATGCTAATATAGTAAATAAAAATAAATAAAAAATAACAAAATTATGAAAAACTGTTACAAATTCTATTAATAAAGTCCAAAATATTCTTTAGCAATTTCTTTTTCTTAGTAGCAAACAACTTTTTAAATTTAAGTGCATTCGTTTTTTTCCAATAGTAAGGTGGTAGGGGAAAGGCCCCAATTAACCCATTTTTCTCACAAAGTATATAACATAGCGCAATTTTGAAAACGGATTATTGTAGATCTTACCTACCTTTATCTTCATGTTGAAAAAGAATTGAAAAAATCTGTTACTCTTTAAAAGTTATCAAGGTTTGAATTTTTCGGCAAATTGTCCGGTTTTGGGAAACCTACTGCCTAAATCCGGACAGGGGGTCACCAAAATCCGGACACGAAATTCGCTGCTTAATAGAGTGACAAAAGTTGCAGAAACCATGTTAATTAACAATTGCAACCGTTTTCTTTTTCGTGAACGTTCATGTATTTTTACATTTAATTATTATGTTGGTTTTTGCAACTTTTGTCAGTCAAAAAGCAAGTTTTTATGAAGATATGTATCTTTTTCTCGAGAGAGGGTTATGCGTTATTTTTAGTCAAGCGAATTAACCGCACGTTCAACTACACACACACACACACACACACACACACACACACACACACACACACACACACACACACACACACACACACGCGCACACGCACACATATTTATTACATATTACACATATTACATAGTCCGTTATTTGGGCGCACGTGGTGGACGGTATTTGGAAAACCCCACTAGTTGGAGTTACAATGCAGCTGTTGAAAAATGCGTTCATTGAGTATGTCGTATTGCATGGTATTTACTAATAGAGTGTATGTACTATCTACTTCAACCAATCAATTCATCTTAGAAAGTCGTAACTTCTTGCTGCACTTAGTTTACAAATGTCTGAAATTACAGTGAGAGTTTGAAAAACAGAAAACCACTTACCGTGCAGAATACGTGCGTTCAGTCGCCATGTTATTTTGGTGCGAAGTGTAAGGGGATATCACTGAATCGTTTCGCGCAAATTTGTTGTTGTTGTGACCTCCTATTTCTGAGATATCGCGTGTCCGTTATTAGGCGCCCGTCCGGTAATTAGGGCCTTTCCCCTAACAACTCAGCTCTTTCTTCTTTGAAAAAATCACAGACAAATAAATAATGGAATTCATCACCTATGTCTTGTGATACACATTTGGTGCAAGTTCTTTCTGACCTCGGGATGTTAAGATAACGTTCTTTCTGTACAGGCAAATTGTTGTTTAATGTTCTAAACTTCATCATGGAAACACATTGCTGATATGGCAGGTGTGTGACATAGTCTTCACATGCAAAAATATCTTTAAACATTCGATAATTCCAAAACATATTTTTTGTTCCAATTTCTGTAAACCATTTATGGATATACTGGTCATACAAGCTTCTTTTTACTTTCTTTTTAAACCATGTGCTTGAGTATTGAACATTTTCTTGAAAAGTCCAAAGGCCAGAGAGACTGACCAATTTCATTTAAGTTTTTTTCAATAAAACATAAATAATTAGATTCAATCATCTTGTTGATATACAATTTATAAGTAAAGCAATACACAATACTTGAAAATTTATTTTTATGAATAGGACTAATCAGTTTATACCAATAGCAAAGCATTCTACATTTCATATTAACATCTAGTGGATATCTTCCAAGTTCACCAAATATCATAGCATTTGGAGTTGATTTTTTTAGTTTGAAAACAATTTTATAAAAACGCAATTGAAGTTTAGTAGCAAGTTCACAGGAACCAAAACCCCATACTTCACATCCGTATAGTAAAATTGGAGCAATCATTTTATCGAACAGGTCAACTTGTATGTCCACAGGCAGTGACAATTGTCTACAAGTACGCAAAAGAACAAACATTGCCCTTGAGGCACGATCATATAGATTCTTCTGTGCGACTGAAAATTTATTATTATAATTAATCTTAAGGCCCAAGTACATTACATCAAACACTACTTCGATTAAATTGCCATTATACGTAAACAATGGTTTATTTCTAATTTTACCTCTGGAAAAAACTATAACTTTCGTTTTGTTTACATTAATATTTAGACGCCATTTTAAACAGTATTCGTGCATTTTGTTTAAACATTCTTGCAGGTGTTTTTCAGACTCTGAGCAGATCACAGTATCATCCGCATACAGTAATAAAAACATTTGAAACAAAGCATTTACATCAGTATCATCCATTCCAACCACAATAGCCTCTCTTGACATAGATTGTAAACCATTACTGTTTTCCAACAGAAAAGGCTTTATATCATTTAAAAATAGAGCAAAAAACAGCGGTGACAAGTTTTCCCCTTGTCTCACTCCACACAAACTGGGAAAATATCCAGAACACTCACTATTAACTTTAACGCAAGACTTGGCATTTTCGTACAAATTTCTTACAGTTTTTAAAAACTTCCCATTGACATCAGAACTAACTAATTTCTCCCATAAAAATGCACGGCGAACTTTATCAAACGCTTTTTCATAGTCTACAAATGCACAAAACAGTCGCTTCTTTTTGTTGAGAAAAAATGTAATATACAATGCAAAGTAAAAACATGGTCTAGTGTTGAAAAACCTGTGCGAAAACCTTTTTGTTCTTGACCTAATTTATTATTACTCTCCAAAAAGTTTGATAACCTAGCATTTAAAATTGCACTGAAAAGTTTTCCGAAGCAACTGAGTATAGTAATTCCTCTATAATTTGTGGGGTCAGCTTGGGAGCCTTTATTTGTGTACAATGGAATAATTTCACCTACAGCCCATTGTGTTGGAACCTTTCCTGACTGCAAAACAACATTAAACAACAATACGATGGGTTAAAACCAGAACCATTTAACTGGTTTGCGGCCATTTTGAGAAATGGCCACTTGAAGTTTTTAACCCCCCCCAAAAAAATAGTAAACACAAGATTACAACCTTCATATTTTAAGCAATAGATATAGAGGAAGAACTGGTCATGTACAGTTGAAATCAATTTAATTGAACTACTCTATCATATGAAAATAACGTATAATTTGTTCTGCTTCCAGAATACGCTCCTTGTTTTTTCTCAGTCCTGGAGCTAGAAAAGCCCAGCGCACCATAGCTGCTTCTGACTTCCAAACAGATCCCACTGTGGCCTGTGCTACAGCAGTCAGAAGCAGCCTCCTCACAAATAGCATGTTCTGCTTCCAAGCAAAAGCTTACACTCCAACATTAGTTTAAATTGTGTTTTAATGTTTATTGCCGCAATAAACACACATATTTCAAGTCACACACTAAACCATCATTAAAGAATTATGTATTCGTCTAATGTATGGCCTAATGAACGCACACCTTTTACACACAATTAAATTGCAGGTATTTTCCCATGGCAAAAAAAACCACATTCTTTGTTAACATTCCAAAAATAAATTGTATTTTGGTTGTTTTCCTAAGAACTCAATAGTAAATCTTATTTTGTATCAGCTCATATTGTTTTGCATTACGCACAAAAACTACAAACCCAGCAACAACGACAAACTGACCACACACAAAACGAACAAAGCAGCACAGAAACAAGCAAGCAAACAAGAAAAGCTTCACTGATGATCAAGCTTGGCGCATTAAAACCAATCACACAAGGACAATAAAATCACGAGTTCTAGATTCTGATTTCATGATACCCTGCGTGTTCATTATCAATAAAAACAAATTGGCATTCTTACCTTGTGATGTACTTTTTTCTTCACAGAAGTGTTGTGCACAAAAGTCAAAATCAAAGTCAGACCTTAAAGCACATCCCTGTATTTTAGATCACAGTTTCAGCAGAAAACCAAACTCTAAGTCACCATCAGTTTTGTCAATAGAACTTTGATGACCACGTATCAGTTCCACAACTGACATCTAGTGTGCTGGTAAAAAACGTTTTACACACATATGATCTCTGGCCATCTTTCAGAAAGAAAAACTTCCTTGAAACTTGTCTCTTTTTTGGAGCTGGTTCTCCGTCTGTTTTCAGGTAAGTTCTTGTTCCCGTTTCTTCAATTCAGTGACAAACAAAGTCTTTCTGTCGCTCATATGAAGAGAGCGAATAAAAGGCCTGAAAAATGTCTTGCCTTTCTTCTTCTGATATTTTCCTGGAACACATCATTTTACACTTTGAACAGTCGACCTTCTGTACTGCTTTTGCCCTAGCCGTTTCACCGGTTGTCCTTGAGTAAGATTGACCGCTCAGTTTCTTTGTTTTTCTAATATTATTCTTCCAGGTCTTAGGGTTGCTGAGTCTTTTTCGACTAAACTTCTTCTTTGGAGGTGTCACATAGGATGCCTCCTTCCTCGGAGATGGCAGTTTTTTTGCTGGGGTTCCATAACAAGATGGAGGAGATGCTGTGGTAGATTCACATGAAGGAGCAGTGTCAGACATGTTAGAAGCTGAAGTGAATACACCATTAGGAAAAAAATCAAAGTTAGTATCATCTGAGGTGATTGTAGTCACTGGGGTTGAATCAGAGTCAACATATGCTGAGGTAGAAGCACACACAAGAGAAATATTTACAGGTGTTGGGCAGCTGGATTCATGTGGAGGGGTGGAATCACAACCAGTATGTATTGGAGTTGATGCACGAACAGGAGAAAAACCACATTCACCATGTTTCTCGGTAGACTCTTCGATTGAAAAATCAACAGCACAGTCGTCATGTTTCAGAGTAGATTTTTCCACTGGAGACGCTTCACATTCATCAGGTTTCGGAGTTGGTGCAAGGACGGAAGACGCATGTCTGTCTGGTTTTAAAGTGGTTTTTCTCCTGATGCATGCATCATAGTGTTGTGGCTGATTCTTGGGAGCTGTCAATGTCAGGTAAATGGGTTCCATCCGCACATGCACTTGTGGATCAATGCTCGGTCTGATATCCACCACAGGGTGAGTCTGACGACTGGTAAATATTTTTACTGGTCTTTTGGTCACGTTTGCCAGCGCTAGAGGTAACAGATCACCTGCACGAGTGTTCCAGCAACCACTTCTTCTTAAGTCCTCAATCATTTGAAGTATGTTCATAAATCTTTCATTTTCGTCAATGGTTGGGAGATCAAAAAAACCGGAGTAGGGCTCTACATTGTCCATGATGTGATAACAGACTTGTTCTCTCAAATCATTGGGACGGGTTACTTGTCCAAGATGGAAGCATGATGCTTCGAAAAAGCAATTTCCATTTCCTGGAACTTTAATTCTCGTTAAGCCATTGGCAGTGAGAAGATTCTGCAACCTCATCCCATGAATCCGGAGGACAGTCTCCTGAAATGCTTGGTGCTTTTTGCTTGCCTGGACGGCCATATTCACCTCCTGCTGAACAGCATCTGCACAAGATATAAAGACTATGAATTCTTCTTTTAAACTGGCAATTACTACTACAATTATTCACTGATAAAAAAGTTAATTGCCTTCGTACCATCGCTGCTGCATTTAAACTGTAAACAGTTTTCGAGTTTTTATTCACACACAAAAATAAAACATAAATACCTGATTACACTGAATATGCTTAAAGTATCCAGGCGCGTTTTGTAAAGAAGGAAGTAAGTGAGTAAGTTAGAAAATAAGTGTTTGGGTGTGTGTGTGTGTGTGTGTGTGTGTGTGTGTGTGTGTGTGTGTGTGTGTGTGTGTGTGTGTGTGTGTGTGTACGTGTGTGTGTGTGTGTGTGTGTTTTGATACTTACCAGACTTTGTACAGGGAGGCGATGTTTCTTGGGTTTCAAGAATCATTTGCTGAATCAAGTCCTCATCTGGCCAGTCATTCTCCTTCGACATTGTAAAAACCTGTGATTTAAGAAATATATTAGTCAAACTCACAAAAAAGGGTGGAAATAGCGCTGTAATAACATTCATGTAATAACATTCATTCATCCATCCATAGGTTACAAGCAGACAAAAATTGTCATTATCTGCCCTGAACATTCACTGAGGTTATTGATTTCATTTTTTTTATCGAAAACTAAAGAGCTGAAACACTTCAACATTCATGAACACACACACACACGAAACTTGACAAATACGCTTTTACCAGCCTGTGCTTTTATTTAGGAAAACAAAACTATACACACACAAAAGCTAGGGATCAGTATGCAGATTACAGAATTTAGACAATCAGAAAGTTTCCCTTATGAATACGAATCAGAAATTAAGCTTTAATGACTTGTTCAAATGGGGGAAACAAAAATATATGATGATACTCACTTGAATCTGTGTCCTGACTCGAGCAACAGCAAAACAGACTGTGCAGCAGATGTACAATAGGCAGAATGCTGTTCTTTGAGTTTTCAGAAAGTGGACCAACCTTTTGTCAGTTTGTTTTCTGTGGATTAAATTCGCGTCATTTTTGACGTTTCGTTGACACGACCTTGCGACACCAAGCCTCATCAATTTGTTTCCATGAGAAAATAGAAACATTGTATCAACATGACACCTGTCATAACAAGCTATGCTGATAACGGTACATCCGGAGTCTGAAATTCGGATACTGACAGGTGTCGCTGACCTGTTTTGCTTTCCACACTCCCACACAAATGTCATTTTTTGCCGACAGCAGACTCCGCCACTGCTTGTAACACCCTTCTGTGTGCTAGGGGAAATCCCACACCACACTGAGAGGGTGAAAACCAGATACACCCACCGCTATAGTGACCTTGTCTGGTTGCGCTGAGGACAGGGAAACTGACTGTCACACAGCGATCAGAAGAGGTCAGGTTACGATGGCTGCTTCTGGCTGGCAGATAAACACTCCCCATTACTCACATGGCTCAGAAGCAGAACAGACTAAACTGAACTTATCACGTTCTGCTTCCAACCTGGATGGAGTTAGAGGGTTCTGCTTCCAAGATGAGTCCGAACATTTCTTGGAGCCAGAACAAATTATGACTTATAAATACACAATAATCCAAGATTTTCAAGAATCCTTCACAGGAAGTGAGAATCATATTACCATAAGTCTAATGACTATAAAATTGCAAAACCAGTTATTTTGAGGTAATTGGTTCTGGTTTTAGCCCATCGAATACATAAATATCAATCATTCGATCATGTGACGCTTTTAAATACTCATTAATTATTTTATCCTGACCGCATGCCTTATTGTTTTTCAGCTTGTCTATACATTTGATAACTTCCTCCTTTGTAAAAGGCGCATTAAGAAATTCATTACTTGCTTCATTTAAAGGTTCATTACTATCATCCATTTCATTTTCATCACACTCTTGTAGTTTAGTGAAATGTTCGAAAAACTCCGAACAAGTTGGATAGTTAGTTTTGGAATTATTTTTTTATTTTTATTTTTATTTAGAAGATTCCAGTATGCTTTCGGGTCAGTACTTCTTAAATTTCTCAAAGTTTTAACGAACTCATTATGATACAACTTGCATTCCTTTTTTATTGTCTTTTTGTATTCTTTAAAAGCACTCTTTTTTTCATGTTCATTGAACACATTTTTAAAGCGTCTTGCTTTGTTTTTCGCACGTAAAAATATTTTTCCTTTCTCTTTGCAAATTGCACTAAACCATGGTTGTTGCAGTTTGAATTTCTTTGAACGTGGCTTTTTCATAAATTTTTGTTCTTTAATTACACCGATTTTCTCAGCAGAACAATTTAAAATATCACAAATCTTATTAGTAACACTATCAACGTCATCTGTTGTCGTACTCTCACTTGTAGCTAGCATATTTTGTAATTTAGTTTCAACAGTATAAATATCATCCTCATTTAGATTAACTACAAAAGCTAACTTGGTCCCATTGTTATTATCCCATTTTGGTTTTGTGTACTTGTTATCCTTTTCTCTACTTTTAGACAGCAAATCTTCATTTTTGTTTTTTTTCACATCGTCTGCTAGGCAATCATTAGCGCGTACTTCATTATGTTTTAATAAATGCAAAACAACAGGACAGTGTACGTCAGAATACATTTCACAAAATTCCATCACAGAAAAATATTTAACTTTCGAGAACAAATCTTTTGACAGGATGCAATAATCAACAACGCTCTTATCCTTACATGTGCATTTACCAACCCCTGTATCATCGCCAACTCTACCATTAGCAATAACTAAGCCAGTCATTTTACAAAAATCAATCAATTTAAAACCAAGGTTATTAGTATTATTATCCTGTGAGGCCCGCTCACCTATTAGAGTACCAACCTCATCAGAGTCAAACAAGTCATTATCAACAAAATCTTCTGAATGCTGGTCATCTTCATACAACATTTCACTCAGATGACCAGTGCGAGAATTTAAGTCTCCTAAAAGACAAACATAATCATTATCTACCCCAAACAGCATGTACACCTCTTCTAATTCAGCATAAACATCTTTATTATGGTAAGGTGATCCTTCTGGGGGAATATATAAAGCACAGAAAAGGGTGTCACGGCCAAGTATTTTCTTATCTAACTTAAAAAATAGCGCATTCTCACACATTTCTACATCCAAAAATCTATACCATATTTTCATCTCTTCTTTTATCTTATGTGACAGCTTTTTTTCTTCAAAAATAGTTATATTATTAGCAAACACTTCCCGTAATAAAACTAATACAACACCTGATTTTCTGCGAAATTTTCCTCTATTCTTATAGAATGCTATGTATCCTGGAATGTTAATCTCATCAACATCATACCGCCCTGATATGGCCCTTCGTGGTCGGCTGGGCGTTCAGCAAACAAACAAACAAACAAAAATCAACATCATCAAGTTTGCTCTCACTAAAACAAATAATGTCATATTTGGCAATACATTTTACAAATTCAGGAAATTTTAGCTTTGAAGTGATTCCACAGACATTAAGCGCTAAGCAGGAGAGTATATCAGGATTATCCTCAATACTATATTCAGTACTAAAGGAATCTCCAATCTCACTATTAACATTGTATACATCTTTTTCAACGGTAGATTTGTTACGTACATTCTCAACATCTACCGAGTCAAAATGAACAACAACATCTGACATTACAACAACATTATTCATTTCATGCGCATTGCCAACATCCAGAGAGTCATGCAAAATATAAACATCAGAAACATTTGCATACACATCAACAACATCAACATCATCAGTATCACCACAGTCCTTCACCACTCTGTCTTCACCTCCCTCTTTACCACCATCATCACCCCAGTCATTCACTCTGTCTTCACCCCTCTCAACACCACCATCACCACCACAGTCATTCCCTCTATCTTCACCTCTCTCATCACCACCATCACCACCACAGTCATTCCCTCTGTCTTCACCCCTCTCAACACCACCATCACCACCACAGTTATTCCCTCTATCTTCACCTCTCTCATCACCACCATCACCACCACAGTCATTCCCTCTATCTTCACCTCTCTCAACACCACCATCACCACCACAGTCATTCCCTCTATCTTCACCTCTCTCATCACCACCATCACCACCACAATCATTGACTCTATCTTCACCTCTCTCAACACCACCATCACCACCAGTCATTCACTCTGTCTTCATCCCTCTCATCACCACCATCACCACCACAATCATTGACTCTATCTTCACCTCTCTCAACACCACCATCACCACCACAGTCATTCCCTCTGTCTTCACCTCTCTCATCACCACCATCACCACCACAGTCATTCACTCTGTCTGCACCTCTCTCATTACCACCATCACCATCACAGTCATTCACTCTGTCTGCACCTCCCTCTTTACCACCTCTTTACCACCATCACCACCACAGTCATTCACTCTGTCTTCACCTCTCGTATCACCATCATCACCATCACAGCCAGATGCACGCACTAACCCTGCACAGCGCATCTTGTCCTTTACTATCACGTACGAGCAGCGTCTTGTTTTTAAACTCTTCATTTTTTGACTGAAAACGAGATAATCATGCGTCTGCTCTACGCCGAAAGCGTCCACAACAATGACAATCTAGCGGCTTCAGCATATAAAATACTGCATTGGAGAAACCATTTAATACTTTCAATGCAGTTTATCCCCTAACTAAGACTTTTTATATGTTCTGGTTTCTGAAAATAACCAGATAATGCTCGACGAATTGATCACCCATCATTTCCATTTTACGGCTAGACACCCAACGCTGAAGATGAAGTCTCATACAAAGGTTTGCATTATCTAAAACTGCATTTCACCATTTGAGCCAGTATTTGATCAGGGTGCCGATGGAAATGGCTTAGACTGAAAATATTTCCTGTCGCCTACGTTCTAAGTATATCCACCAGAACAACCACGTCAAAGATAATTATGAAATAAATAAGAGTGCTAAAGATAAAATACTTTTTGCACTTAGCATAAATAACAAAAACTGGAATCAGATCAAACAATGTGTCGGTGTGTTTTTCTGCAAGTCTGACAACAAAAACCGCCGTATTGCTGTAAATGTCAGAGTATCTTGCCAATTAAACACAGTATAACATTTTATTTTTTTAAATGCTAAGGAACATTTCCTATACGCCAAATGACAGCGAGAAAAAGATCGAAAGGCATAGACAAATGAAATTTGAGCAATTTTTGAAAAAGTAAAAGTTGCAAAATCCCCCATGCTTTCGATGTTTTTTTTATTATTTGATATTGAATTGTGTACATAATACGTTATTTATATATGTTTTTGTGAGGCGAGTGAACTGTATTGGGATTTGCGTCATACACATATATATTCACATCATTATAATGATACCCACACCCACACCAATACAGATATCCGTTCTCACTTTAGCACCCCGATATCTGTGATCTTGCACCACAGTCTGGTCCCACCATCTTCACTCTAGTACTACCATCTTCACTCTGGTACTACCATCTTCACTCTGGTACTACCATCTTCACTCTGGTACTACCATCTTCACTCTGGTACTACCATCTTCACTCTGGCGCAGGCCTCACAACACCATTCTCACTTTGACACCGCTCTAATATTAACACTCTCTGTCTTGACGTCTCCAGGTATAACCATGCTCACCTGGCACCATTCTTATATCAACACCCTCTCTCTCGACATCTCCTGGCATCACCATTCTCACTGGCACCGTTCTAATATCAACTCTGACCGTTCTGGCACACACACAAACACACTAAGAAACATATGGTCTTTTATTGGATTCGAACCCACGACCTTGGAGTCAAGTGTTACCAATTACTCGAGATAGACTGCTGGGATTACACACATATAAAAGGCACCGTTTGGGTTTTTTCTTCTTCATCTCCTTCTTTCGACTTTTGCGTGGCAGATCACTCGGCCAGCTGACTGTTGCCTCCCCCCCCCCCCCCCCCCCCCCGTCAACCTCATTGAGCCATCTTTTGGCAAGCCAACACTTTCCCCCTTCATCGATCAGCTTGGAAACGAAACAAACAAACAAACAAACAAACAACAACAACAACAACAACAACAACAACAACAACAACAACAACAACAACAACAACAACAACAACAACAACAACAACAACAACAACAACAACAACAACAACAACAACAACAACAACAACAACAACAACAACAACAACAACAACAACAACAACAACAACAACAACAACAACAACAACAACAACAACAACAACAACAACAACAACAACAACAACAACAACAACAACAACAACAACAACAACAACAACAACAACAACAACAACAACAACAACAACAACAACAACAACAACAACAACAACAACAACAACAACAACAACAACAACAACAACAACAACAACAACAACAACAACAACAACAACAACAACAACAACAACAACAACAACAACAACAACAACAACAACAACAACAACAACAACAACAACAACAACCAACAACCAACAACAACAACAACAACAACCCGAAGTCTGCTGAGGGAAAAGAGAAATGAGATAGGAACAAGAAACTGCCCCAAACGAGACCATAAACAACCCGAATGGGACGACTCGTTCAGGACCCGTCCCGTTTCTGGGTCAGTGATTAGCTCATTCATTTGTCTCGCTGACTGCAGTCTCAAGCCGCCAGTGTCGTCTGCGTGCCCTCTTCATTTCCTGCCTAGATGTCGTCTGCAACACCAGAGAGGGGGTGATACATTTTGCTGGCTCTCCAATCATTCTGGCTCAGCCTTGGTTCCATCCTAAAAGAAAAAATCGGGCCGAGACGCTCAGCCTTGTTGCCCTGACTGGCTTTAAGGAGAGCACATGTAATTTGTTAAACGTATTAAAGAAAGCTGGACGATTTCTTCCGTTTCTTTTTACGATGGCTATACGAGCTTCATTGAACGTAAAACCGAAGCCTGACAATATCTGATTTGATGTATGTCTGGTTAATGGCCTTTCAACCAGGATAACTTTTCATTTCGTTTCTACTTATTCTTTTGTTGTGTGATTGATTAAGGATTATATCAACAGCACTCATCGTTTTAAATGCGTGTTATGACCCTTTTCTGAAGCAGTTGTCTGGATTTTCGTACCTTAGTCTTTGTCGGTTGGTTGTTAGTTTTAAACATCTCTTAATTCGACCTATTTGTTTGTGCGGATTATATCCCGATTAAATGCTTGTCTCCGTGTGTGAAACTATTAAAAGTTGGGTCTCTCACAGTAAAGTGGTTCTAAAAAACCCTTTCTATTCAAACTTGTTACTTCAAACCTTGTATCAAATTTTGATCTCCTTTAAAAAGTTGAAGATTATTGTGTGATTGGGACGTCCCGAATTGAATCAAATCTTTGTCAGCTTACTTTGGCTGACCTCTTCCTCGTGTGTAGATTTGATCACATTTTTTTTTAAATCAGCTTAAAACCTCTCACAAGCAAGACCGAACAGTGTCACGTTTCAATATCACAATAAGGTGATTATGAACGGTTAGTTACTTCTAACCAACTAACCACACCACGATCCACTCTCGCAGTCATACAAATAAATAGAATCAACAAAAGTATAAGTTTCAGACGCCTGTTTATGTAATATCACGCCACCTCCCTCGAGACTTCACTCCAAAAGATGTTCTTTTTACGTTCAAACGTGAAAACAAGTGGTCACTGACAAAAATGCCAGTTAAAGGACAGAAAATAATAATAACACGCTGATCCCGTGTATAAAAGTTACTGATCTGCCTTAAAGTGCTAGTTCATACAGGTGTCACACACCCCACGTCGTCACCACTCGAGTATTATCATAAATATAACCGATGACGGTGGTAAGAAGGGTGCAAAAGACATGGTGCAACTTAGCTTTTTGCCACTGAGTGGGCGGCCCGTAATTAGTCTGTAGTCTCCACAACTGCTCCGTTGAATGTAGTGCCGGCTAGCGTGGCAACGAAGCAGGGAACAGTGGAGACATCAGGCGCCTCACTCAGTCGCTGAAGGTCCTTCCTGTGATCTACCAGAAATATGTAGAAGACGCGTAGATGGGCAGGACGACGTCAGCGACAGCAACCACCAAGACACCAGAACACCAGGTTAGCAGGTTACGTTGACAGTAGTACGTCGGCCGTGGTACCGTAGACAGGTTACGTAGACCGGCGTACCGTAGACAATAGTAATAAGCTGCAACAAAAAGCATTGGTGCACTAAACATTCCACGCAACCCTTCACACACCACCTTTAAACATGTCACCTTGACATATTTCATCGAGCACGTGGGCCTGCACAAACGAACTTTTACAACAACAAATCAGCTATTTTCCTTCCTTCTCTCCATATCTGCAAAAACCATATACAGATTAGTATTTTAGCGTCACAAAGAGCAAATTATGCGCTAACCTGGAAAGAACAACAGAGAGTATTTCATTCCACAAACACAGACTCGTCAACAGCGTTAAATAAAAAACGCTCGCGCTGGACCCGAGTACTCTTCAGACATTCACACACACACACACACACACACACACACACACACACACACACACACACACACACACACACACACACACTCTCTCTCTCCCTCACTCCTTCTCTCTCTCCCTCTCTCTCTCTCACACACACACACACACACTCTCTCTCCCTCACTCCTTCTCTCTCTCCCTCTCTCTCTCTCACACACACACACACACACACACACACACACACACACACACACACACACTACCACATCTCCATTCTAAAACACGTCACGTTCCAAATCAAAAGACGACATTCTATTTTCTTAGGTCACTATTCTTGGTTTACGGTACCATTCGGCGGCTTTGCTACGAGTATGGCATAGTCTTGGTTTGCCGAGACCTTGCACCGTTCTATCAGACTGCCTGGCTGGTTGTTGCACCGCGAATTCCTCCCACCGCCAAGTCGTTTTTTGTGTGGTTTATTTCGCATTTAGGTCCCAGGTAACATTATGAAGTTTTAATACGATCAATCGGACCTATAATCAAGTTAGTGTATCAACTTTTGAACGAACTGCGCCCAGTAGTTTCCCAGCAATAAGCTGTTAAGTCGAGACACACAGACAGACAGACACACAATTAAAGTCTGCTGGACCCTTGTACTAGCGTACTCGGGGATAATGATTTATTACCTCAACAACCTAATGTAGGTAGCTCTCTCTTTTAAGCGAATCCGCTTCCTTTTGAATGACACCCGTTCGTCAACGGGAATACAGCCATCCTTCCTCTTGCGCTGAATCCTTATGCGGTGAAAAACCTTTCCCGCACAGCGAAGAAACCTTGACGCCCCGACTGTCAGCCAGCATGTAAACAAAGAGAAAGTGGTCTCTAGTTGAAATTCCTTTAAAAGCCCAAATGGCAAGCAGAACGGCACGTTGAAATACAGTGCAGCAGTCAACGCGTTGAAGACCATCAAACTTGTAGGAAAATAAGACACCGACTGTTCTCTCTCGCTGCTGAGTTTCGAGTGGCCAGTTAACATGTCTCACACAGACAACCTTGACAAAATCACGTGACTCACCTTGTCACGTTCCAAGTTCAGCTATCGCCAGTTTTGCCCTGACAGCAGAAATCACCCACGTGAAATCCGTGCAATACGAAATACCCGTGTTCGCTATGCTCTGTCAGCTAAAACCCAGCCCTTGACAGAAAGCACAGGCGCTTTATTATTATTATTATTGTGATCATTTTTATGCGCCTAATCTAGATATAGCCCTAGGCGCTTACATATTAATTTCTGCCGTTTGAAATGGAATTTTTTTTACAGACAGACAGACAAACAGACATTTTATTAATTTTGGATGATTAATGAGATGAGGATGATTATAATGACATTTTTTACACACAATATATAACGCATTCACATCGGCCAGTAAAGCTCAGTAGCCTATTAGGCGAGCATTCACCTTTCACGGCCTTTATTCCAAGTCAAACGGGTATTTGGTGGACATTTTTATCTATGCCTATACAATTTTGCCAGGAAAGACCCTTTTGTCAATCGTGGGATCTTTAACGTGCACACCCCAATGTAGTGTACACGAGGAAGGCACCCCACAGAGTGACACTTTCTCGATCCATGTCACTAAATCGTGACAAACAGTCTTGGAACAATGTTGCTGAAAGTCTTCCACTGAACAACGATCTAAGCCATGACCACCATCCCCCCCAACACACACACACACACACCAACCCCCCCCCCCCACACACACACACACACACACACACGCATACACACACCCACACACACACACATACACCAAACTCACACACACACACGTACCAACACACACACACACACACACACACACACCACACACACACACACACACACACACACACACACACACACAAAGACACAAACACGGGCAATTCTCACTAGCCTACGGAACATACTATCTGAACATTCCGCAAAACATAGCGATAATCCGACACTTCAGACTGTCCTCCCTTGATAAACTTCCCCACTCATGCTGTAACGATTTCTCTACATGCATGCATCTCACATTTCAAATGCTGATCAATCAATGTTGAACCGAGTTTCGAATTTAAATAGGGTCATCATCCCTACAAATTAAGACGTCCATCAAAACATTTTTCTCAAAAGTGACACGTGCCGTCGATATGATTTGCAACGTGAAAAATGGTCACTCAGTGCTTCGTTGATATTTATCTTGGATGTAGGCTAATATCCAATTGCTCGTTGTGTCCCCAACAGAAACTTTATTCGTGTTACTATAAGTTAGAATCCCCACATGGGAGACAAGTTATATGCGGAGGTAACATGAAGGGGAAAACGGGGGGGGGGGGGGGTGATTCCAAAAACAAGACAAAAAGGATTTGCGTATTGGGTGCTTTTTCTGGTGTGGACGAGTGTTGAGTGATGACTCATCGTGTCTTGTGACCAGAAAACATCCCAACAACTTGTTGTCTTCCCAGACGGCTACTGATCGTGCTCAAGTTCCCTCTCTCGGGCCGACTTGTCTGCAGGCTTGGGAAGAGCAAGGGAGTCGAGAAGTTTTGATCAGTTAGTAATCACTTTCGGCTAGGATGATGAATTACGATAATGGCCTGCGACAAGCTAGCGAGCCCCCATAGCTGCTGAGCCGATGAGAGGTGCCCATACATTTACAGGACACACTTTTTGCATAAGTGTCATTTTAATAATAGTTTTTGATTAATGTCCGACACTTTTTTTTGCGATACTTATGGTCGTAGTTTTTCTCCCCCCATGAAGTGTAATTTGTCTCTCTCTCTCTCTCTCTCTCTGTCTCTCTGTCTCTGTCTCTCTGTCTCTCTCTGTCTCTCTCTGTCTGTCTCTCTCTCTCTCTCTCTCTCTCTCTCTCTCTCTCTCTCTCTCTCTCTCTCCCCCCCCTCTTCCCGATGTTTTTAATCTGGATTGTCTGGTCACTGTGACACAGACGTGTTTGTCGACACAGCCAGGTCGGTGTCAAGCGGCACGTGATGACCGTGCCTGCACACAAGTCAGTTGCGGGATGTGTTTTGCGGCCCCGAGTCTGCTGATGAGAACGAGATTCTCACCCACCAGTGTCTGGGGTGGGTTGCATGAGAGAACTCAAATTCCAAGCTCAAACGGTTCGCCTCACGAACTCGGGGTGCATGAGCCGTCGACTCAACAGAGAAAGAGGGCAAGACAGTCGACGTTGTCGACCTACTTAGAGCGTTAGTGGGAGATTCCATGACGTCACGGAAAATGTGGTCAGCAACAGCCAATGCAAACTGCAGTCTATACTAGTAGGTTCGCGGGAAAAGGGCGCATCAGAGACCGCCTGTTACACAATAATGTACTCTGCGGCATCTGGGCGCATTCAAGCATGCACAGGAAGCGCGCGCTCATACCAACACAGGAGATGCCGTGTGTAGTACAAAGTAGAGCGTTCGGCGTTATAATACTATTTTGTGCATTGTGCATGTTGGATCGAGTAGAAGAAAAATAAAGATTGTCTTCTTGATCTTGAATCGCTCTCTACTGAAAAGGTAAACATCGACCAAAAATTAAAAAAGTAAATACAAAAAGAAGATACAAATACAGTAATTACAAAAAACACGAATTAAATCAAAATAAACAAGTCGCGTAAGGCGAAAATACAACATTTAGTCAAGCTCAGTCGAACTCACAGAATGAAACTGAACGCATTGCATTTTTTTCCGCAAGACCGTACACTCGTAGCATCGTCTGTCCACAGCTCGTGGCAAAGGCAGTGAAATTAACAATACAGAAAAGCGCGGTAGCGGTTGCGCTGAGGAAGATAGCCCGCTTTTCTATATCTCTATTCTTTTTAACTCTCTGAACGTGTTTTTAATCCAAACATATCATATCTATATGTTTTTGGAATCAGGAACGGACAAGGAATAAGATGAAATTGTTTTTAAATCGATTTCGAAAATTTAATTTTAATAATAATTTTTATATTTTTAACTTTCAGATCTTGTTCTTAATCCAAATATAACATAATTATATGTTTTTGGAATCAGAAAATAATAACGAATACGATAAATGTAATTTTGGATCGTTTTATAAAAAAAATAATTTTAATTACAATTTTCAGATTTTTAATGACCAAAGTCATCAATTAAATTTTAAGCCTCCAAGCTGAAATGCAATACCAAAGTCCGGCCTTCGTCGAAGATTGCTTTGCCAAAATCTCAATCAATTTTATTGAAAAATGAGGGTGTGACAGTGCCGCCTCAACTTTTACAAAATGCCAGATATGACGTCATCAAAGACATTTATCGAAAAAATGAAAAAGAACTTCTAAGGATATCATACCCAGGAACTCTCATGAAAAATTTCATACAGATCGGTCCAGTAGTTTACTCTGAATCGCTCTACACACACACACACACACACACACACACACACACACACACACACACACATACACCACGACCCTCGTCTCAATTCCCCCCTCTACGTTAAAACATTTAGTCAAAACTTGACTAAAAAATTAATGTAAAAAAGACAACAAAGTATAAATATATTAATGATTGAATAAATCAATACATAAATACATATTTCAAAAAATAAAAAAAATAAAAATGATTTCACCCGAAAGAAAACAAGTCGCGTAAGGCGAAAATACAACATTTAGTCAAGCTGTCGAACTCACAGAATGAAACTGAACGCAATGCAATTTTTCAGCAAGACCGTATACTCGTAGCATCGTCAGTCCACCGCTCGTGGCAAAGGCAGTGAAATTGACAAGAAGAGCGGGGTAGTAGTTGCGCTGAGAAGGATAGTACGCTTTTCCGTACATCTCTTCGTTTTAACTTTCTGAGCGTGTTTTTAATCCAAACATATATCTATATGTTTTTTTAATCAGGAACCGACAAGGAATAAGATGAAAGTGTTTTTAAGTTGATTTCGAAAATTTAATTTTGATCATAATTTTTATAATTTTAGTTTTCAGAGCTTGTTTTTAATCCAAATATAACATATTTATATGTTTTGGGAATCAAAAAATGAGAAGAATAAGATGAACGTAAATTTGGATCGTTTTATAAAAAATATTATTTTTTTACAATTTTCAGATTTTTAATGACCAAAGTCATAAATTAATTTTTAAGCCACCAAGCTGAAATGCAATACCGAAGTCCGGCCTTCGTCGATGATTGCTTTGCCAAAATGTCAATCAATTTGATTGAAAAATGAGGGTGTGACAGTGCCGTCTCAACTTTTACAAAAAGCCGGATATGACGTCATCAAAGGTATTTATCGAAAAAAAGAAAAAAATATCCGGGGATATCATTCCCAGGAACTCTCATGTAAAATTTCATAAAGATCGGTCCAGTAGTTTGGTCTGAATCGCTCTACACACACACACACACGCACAGACAGACAGACACACACACACACACACACACACACACATAGGTGGTTTTACAGTCATTTGGGGTCGGCTGTGTATCAAAATGCCATCTTGCTCAAAACACAGGCATTTGGGGTCTCTTTTGTTTTAAGTGTTAGAAAGTTTCTTAAAACTTCAATGAGCGTTAAATGCCATTTTAAAGTGTGAAAACTCATTTCAGGAGGTTATTACATAAAATGCAACCTCCAGCGTGATTTTTAGAAAAACAGACATTTGGGGACGATGTTTGCTGTACGGCAGTGAAATGGGGACGTATGTGTACACAAAGTGCAGAGCTAGAATTACGTTATCGGTGCTATGAATGTTTTAGGTGTTAGAAAGTTTGTTAAAACTTCAATGAGCGTTAAATGCCATTCTAAAGTGTCAAAACTCATTTCAGGAGGTTATTACATAAAATGCAACCTCCAGCGTGATTTTTTAGAAACAAACAGGTATTTGGGGACGATGTTTGCTGTACAGCAGTGAAATGGGGACGTCCAAAAGTGCAGAGCTCCCGCAGAGCTATATGAATGGTTTCATCACATACATGGCGCTAGGCGACATATGTTGTGAAAAATTTTACAAATCACGTTTTTGCGCCCGATATTTTCTTGTCATCTCCAAAGTCAAGGGACAAACACGAAATTCCTTGACTTTTGGGGTAGCGCGACTCTGTTAATTTTAAGAATTAAAAAAAAAAAAAATTCATTACTAGGATGTCCCATCGTTGGGAAATTCCGGTCGCTTCCTCCGAGTGGAAAGCTAGCAGTGACAGAGTCGCACTACCCCAAGTCAAGGGATCTATTAGTCCTGTTTCGCCGTTATCCCAATTCGCCCCCATCCCATTTTGGCGACATTTCTCAGGCCAAGTGTCAATTTACCACCATATCTTGTACCATTAGCTCCACATCCCATTTTGGCGCAATCCCGTTTCGCCGTTAGCCCATTTCGCCCCCATCCCATTTTTGCGACATTTTACAGGCCAAGTGTCATTTTACCACCATGTCATGTACCATTAGCTCCACGTCCCATTTTGACGCAATCCCGTTTGGCCGTTATCCCATTTTGACCCCATCCCATTTTTGCGACATTTCATAGGTTATGTGTCATTTTACATGCCATTCTAAAGTGTCAAAACTCATTTCAGGAGGTTATTACATAAAATGCAACCTCCAGCGTGATTTTTTAGAAACAAACAGGTATTTGGGGACGATGTTTGCTGTACAGCAGTGAAATGGGGACGTCCAAAAGTGCAGAGCTCCCGCAGAGCTATATGAATGGTTTCATCACATACATGGCGCTAGGCGACATATGTTGTGAAAAATTTTACAAATCACGTTTTTGCGCCCGATATTTTCTTGTCATCTCCAAAGTCAAGGGACAAACACGAAATTCCTTGACTTTTGGGGTAGCGCGACTCTGTTAATTTTAAGAATTAAAAAAAAAAAAAATTCATTACTAGGATGTCCCATCGTTGGGAAATTCCGGTCGCTTCCTCCGAGTGGAAAGCTAGCAGTGACAGAGTCGCACTACCCCAAGTCAAGGGATCTATTAGTCCTGTTTCGCCGTTATCCCAATTCGCCCTCATCCCATTTTGGCGACATTTCTCTGGCCAAGTGCCATTTTACCCCCATATCTTGTACCATTAGCTCCACATCCCATTTTGGTGCAATCCCGTTTCGCCGTTAGCCCATTTCGCCCCCATCCCATTTTTGCGACATTTTACAGGCCAAGTGTCATTTTACCACCATGTCATGTACCATTAGCTCCACGTCCCATTTTGACGCAATCCCGTTTGGCCGTTATCCCATTTTGACCCCATCCCATTTTTGCGACATTTCATAGGTTATGTGTCATTTTACATGCCATTCTAAAGTGTCAAAACTCATTTCAGGAGGTTATTACATAAAATGCAACCTCCAGCGTGATTTTTTAGAAACAAACAGGTATTTGGGGACGATGTTTGCTGTACAGCAGTGAAATGGGGACGTCCAAAAGTGCAGAGCTCCCGCAGAGCTATATGAATGGTTTCATCACATACATGGCGCTAGGCGACATATGTTGTGAAAAATTTTACAAATCACGTTTTTGCGCCCGATATTTTCTTGTCATCTCCAAAGTCAAGGGACAAACACGAAATTCCTTGACTTTTGGGGTAGCGCGACTCTGTTAATTTTAAGAATTAAAAAAAAAAAAAAAATTCATTACTAGGATGCCCCATCGTTGGGAAATTCCGGTCGCTTCCTCCGAGTGGAAAGCTAGCAGTGACAGAGTCGCACTACCCCAAGTTAAGGGATCTATTAGTCCTGTTTCGCCGTTATCCCAATTCGCCCCATACCATTTTGGCGACATTTCTCAGGCCAAGTGTCATTTTACCACCATATCATGTACCATTAGCTCCACATCCCATTTTGGCGCAATCCCGTTTCGCCGTTAACCCATTTCGCCCCATCCCATTTTGGCGACATTTTACAGGCCAAGTGTCATTTTACCACCATGTCATGTACCATTAGCTCCACGTCCCATTTTGGCGCAATCCCGTTTGGCCGTTAGCCCATTTCGCCCCCATCCCATTTTTGCGACATTTTACAGGCCAAGTGTCATTTTACCACCATGTCATGTACCATTAGCTCCACGTCCCATTTTGGCGCAATCCCGTTTGGCCGTTATCCCATTTTGCCCCCATCCCATTTTTGCGACATTTCATAGGCCATGTGTCATTTTACATGCCATTCTAAAGTGTCAAAACTCATTTCAGGAGGTTATTACATAAAATGCAACCTCCAGCGTGATTGTTTAGAAACAAACAGGTATTTGGGGACGATGTTTGCTGTACAGCAGTGAAATGGGGACGTCCAAAAGTGCAGAGCTCCCGCAGAGCTATATGAATGGTTTCATCACATACATGGCGCTAGGCGACATATGTTGTGAAAAATTTTACAAATCACGTTTTTGCGCCCGATATTTTCTTGTCATCTCCAAAGTCAAGGGACAAACACGAAATTCCTTGACTTTTGGGGTAGCGCGACTCTGTTAATTTTAGGAATTAAAAAAAAAAAAAATTAATTACTAGGATGTCCCATCGTTGGGAAATTCCGGTCGCTTCCTCCGAGTGGAAAGCTAGCAGTGACAGAGTCGCACTACCCCAAGTCAAGGGATCTATTAGTCCTGTTTCGCCGTTATCCCAATTCGCCCCCATCCCATTTTGGCGACATTTCTCAGGCCTAGTGTCATTTTACCACCATATCATGTACCAATAGCCCCACATCCTATTTTGGCGCAATCCCGTTTGGCCGTTAGCCCATTTCGCCCCCATCCCATTTTTGCGACATTTTACAGGCCAAGTGTCATTTTACCACCATGTCATGTACCATTAGCTCCACTTCCCATTTTGGCGCAATCCCGTTTCGCCGTTATCCCATTTCGCCCCCATCCCATTTTTGCGACATTTCATAGGCCATGTGTCATTTTACCACCGTGTCAAACCACTAGCGCCACATTCCATTTTGTCGCCATGCCGTTTTGCCGTCATCCCATTTTGCCGCCATCTCTATTTCGCGACATTTTGGATTGTGGCAAAAATGGAATTTGGCCTAAACGGAATGTCTTCCTAGTTGAATAACGCAGTATAGTAGTATAGTGAGGCTTGGCAAGAAGAATAAATAAAAAATGTGATGGCGGCCAAATGGGATGGTGTCAAAATGGGATGACGTGCTATTGTTATGACACGGTAGTAAAATGACGCTTGGCTTGTGAAATGTCGCGACAATGGGATGGGGGATAAATGGAATACGGTGAAACGGCATGGCGGACAAATGGGATATGGTGTCAAAATGGGATGTCGCGCTATTGTTATGACATGTTAGTAAAATGCCCTGTCACGTAGTCTCAATCCAAATTGGAAATCCATAGCATCATCATTATAATCATCCTCATCTCATTAATCATCCAAAATTATAAATTGTATAAAATGACGCTTGGCTTGTGAAATGTCGCGAAAATGGGATAGGGAAAAAAATGGGACGGCGGCAAAATGGGATTGCACCAAAATGGGATGTGGATCAGCCACTAGATTTCCAATTTTAAAGTCTTAGGTATGACCCGGTGTGACGTTTTCATCTTTCGCCGTGTTGATATTTCGATTTTCGGCCTCGTTGATCTAGTATAAACTCTACACTGAACAAAAAAAACACCCTTCGATAGTACTGATGAGCGACCTTGTGTACCTTACATTCATGGGGCCAAATTTGTCCAACCAATTATTTTATTTAACTTAGAAATTTGATTCATCCTAAAATGTTTCCCTTCTTACTCAAGGGACGTAACCACTCGGTACACGTTTTCGAAGAATTCGATTTTGGGAGTGAAACCTATTTAATTTCACAACCAATTTTTTTCACATGCAAGAAACTGACATGCTTTTCGTCCATAAATAATTTCTCTTCTTAATTTTACCAGGAAACAACATTTCGGTCTCGAGTAAATATCGAGGGGGAAATATGTACACAGGCGAAAGATGAAATCGTGACACCGGCCGAGGTTCAAACCCACGACCTCCCGATCACGGGGCGGACGCCTTACCACTAAGCTAATCGTGCCGGTTTACCCTTGAGTGACAGACGGACAGACAAAAGAATATACAGACAGACCGTAATTAACACAAACACACACACTCAGCAGAGCAAAGCGGTATAACACACAAACTCAGCAGAGCAAGGCAGTATTACACACACAGACTCTGCAGAGCAACTAAGTCGGTGACACACAGACACAGTTATTTGGGGACGATGTTTGCTGTATAGCAGTGAAATGGGGACGTCCAAAAACCGATAGCTCTGCGCTGTGCTATGAATGGTTTCATCAGTTACATATGGCGCTAGGCGACATAAGAGTATTTCCAATCCAGTCAGTAGCTAGCATTCACGACCCTGACAACGGATGGTTTGAGTCTGATTTATGAGAATGAGGGAGAGAGAGTTGTATTAAATTGAATTGAATTAAATTGAATTGAATTTATCTTTCTCTTAACACTGTAACAGAACAAGAAATGCTAAAATGTTTTTTTTCCATCCCGCCCTCGCCCATTGAGTTGAAATAGAAGTTAACCACATTATGTTTGAAAATGTTCCAGTGCTTTATGTACAATAATGTTTCAATACAATCATAGTGTATTAACATTTTACCAGTATCAGCTGCAAAATAGAAGTAGTGCTTTACAAGTTTCGAAAGAGAAACAGCATGTAATGATACGTAAATGGTGTACAGCAGTGAATTGGGGACTGTTTCCCAAACAGCAGTCAGATGGGGTCTGGTTGTTGTACAGCAGTCATTTGGAGGCACAAGCTAAAACTGCTTCAGAGATGTGTGTTTTTCATTGGCTTTGATCTCCGCTGAGAGGGAGAGAGTCAGAAAGAGCGACATAGACAGATAGACAGAGACAGAGAGACAGACCGAGACAACAAAGGAGAGGTTAAGGACACCCCCTTACCCTTGAGTGACAGACGGACAGACAAAAGAATATACAGACAGACAGACCGTAATTAACACAAACACACTCAGCAGAGCAAAGCGGTATAACACAAACTCTGCAGCAAGGCAGTATTACACACACACACACACACACACTCTGCAGAGCAACTAAGTCGGTGACACACAGACACAGGTATTTGGGGACGATGTATGCTGTACAGCTGCAGTGAAATGTGCTTGTTTGTTTGTTTGTTTGCTTCACGCCCAGCCGACCACGAAGGGCCATATCAGGGCGGTGCTGCTTTGACATATAACGTGCGCCACACACAAGACAGAAGTCGCAGCACAGGCTTCATGTCTTACCCAGTCACATTATTCTGACACCGGACCAACCAGTCCTAGCACTAACCCCATAATGCCAGACGCCAGGCGGAGCAGCCACTAGATTGCCAATTTTAAAGTCTTAGGTATGACCCGGCCGGGTTTCGAACCCACGACCTCCCGATCACGGGGCGGACGCCTTACCACTAGGCCACCGTGCCGGTATGGTTTGAGTCCTATTTATGAGAACGAGAATGAGGGAGAGATGATTGTATTGAATTGAATTGAATTAAATTGAATTGAATTGATCTTTATCTTAACACTGTAACAGAATAGGAAATGCTAAACTACTTTTTTTTTTCATCCCGCCCTCGCTCATTGAGGTGAAATAGAAGTTAACCACATTATGTTTGAAAATGTTTCCAGTGCATTATGTACAATAATGTTTTAATACAATCATAGAGTATTAACGTTTTACCAGTATCAGCTGCAAAATAATCCTTGGCGATATGATTTATCTCAATAAGGTACAGTGTTCGTCGCACATCCGCAGGCTCCTCAATAAATGCCAGTCGTTCTGATTCATCATAACTCATGTCTGCTTTGTCCCTGAATAACGTCCAGTACAATGTTTCAGCTTTGGTACAATCGTAGGTGAACATGAAGTCATCTGATTTTGCAAGCAGCTGTTTGGATGAAGCATTGTACACCATTCTAATCACTTTCTTTCGTGTTCTGGGGTTCGTAGTAATTTCTAAAGCAAGTGCTTTTACTTCCCCTAGACTGTACTCCCTTTCCAAAGCATCCTTTTCAGCTTTAGTCAACTGCTTTTCCACTGGTTCCTCTGTATCACTCTCTGACGTAAAATATCTGTCCTTGTCACTGTCAGTGGCCACGCATGTGGAGTCAACGGATTGCTGCAAGGCAGGTTCCGTCAGCTTGGATGGAATGTGGCTCCGTGATTCACGTGCTTCAATGTTCACAACACAGCTTGCCTCGCTGTCAATGCGTTCGCCGGCGTGTAGTCTCATTTTCTGTTTGTGCCTAACGTCGGGAACTTTGTCGTACGTGTTTGTGTGAATTATGCCTGATGTTGTGCTGGCATGATTTCGCAGATGATCGATCAGCTGTATCAACAGAAGAAACGCATACCTCTTTGCTGTTAAATTGTTGGGATCATTGTCTGTCACGTCTGAGCTGCGAAGGGGTTTTGTTTACGTTGCGTTGACTAGCTCGGCAAATGGCGGCCTGTTGGTTCTCTGTGCTGAGCAGTTGAAGTGTGACTGTGGCTCCTTCTCATTCTCCGGTGACTTTCCAGTACTTGACATAGTGGTCAGCTGGCAGGCCTGTCAAGGTAGCTTCCACAGCAGTTGGTAGTCCAACGACAGGCATTTTCTTCACTTGTTCAAGTAAATTGCTGGAGCGAAAAATGTGTGCTGCCGGAGGGACAGATAGAGAGAGAGAGAGAGAGAGAGAGAGAGAGAAAGAGAGAGAGAGAGACAATGACAATGACAATTCTTTATTTAACGAGGGTAGTAGATTAAGCAGTGGTCTGCTTTTTTACATCCAGCCCTCGCCCTAAAGAGGGACTAACTAAAAAAATGAAATAAAAAATACAAGATAAAAATTAGAAAATAGATAACTAAAATTCTACATTTTAACAGATAACTAAAGTGAAAACACATTATACATATGTACACAAAATGCATTACATTGAGGTAAATTGCGAGTTGATTGATGTGAATTAAGTGGTATAGTGCAGCTTGCACTTTCTCAACATCATGCTCTAATCCATACATTACATTTTAAAGAAAATCAATCAAACAAGCAAGACATTGCCAAGATCATCACACATCTAAATACATGTAGTGGTTGGTTTGTAAGTCCCTTCATTCGAAAAGGGTTTGTGTACATTATACCAATAAAGAGGAGAGGGGCATGTTTAATACAAAAATTGTATTTGTAATTGTAGAGAGAGAGAGAGAGAGAGTGAGAGTTGGGGTAATTAAATAAGAGAGAAAGACAGAGACAGAGTGAGATGAGAGAGACGGACAAACAGACGGACAGACATACGGACAGACAGTAACCTGCGAGAGAGAGGAAGACAGACAGATAGGCACACAGTCAAAAACCGGAGAAAAAAAATCATAGAAAGAGATAGAGATAAAAGACACAATTGCAACAGCTCTGCAGATTTCTTTCCTACGTGTTTGTTTAAAACAAATCTGACAGAGAAAGGAGAACAAAACAGAGAGAGAGTAGGAAAGAGAAAGTGTGTAAGAGAGAGAGAGAGAGAGAGAGAGAGAGAGAGAGAGAGAGAGAGAGAGAGAGGGGGAGGGGGGCGAGAGAGAGAACGGGAGAGAGAGATGACGATGATGATTTAACGTTGTTATACAATGAATAGAGTTAGAGGCTATCACGCAGCAAACTCTCCAAGAGAGGGAAATAAAGAGATATATCATCATCATCATCATCATCATCATCATCATCATCATCATCATCATCATCATCATCATCATCGACATCGGCATCGGTATTGGGATCAGCATCGTCACCTACATGTGTCTTTTCATGTTGTTTTTTTGTTTGTCGGCTTGTCTAGTCTGTCTGTCTCTGTCTCAGTCTCTGTGTCTGTCTGTCTGTCTGTCTGTCTGTCTGTCACGGGCTTGGGGTCTCTGTTTAATTTCGTCTGTTTTCCGTTGTTGCATCTTATTTGCATAACCATCTTCGATAATCATTTGGTCGAAATTTGCCAGGAATAAACCATCATTTGTAATACATTATGCTGACTGTAAGAGAGAGAGAGAGAGAGAGAGAGAGAGAGAGAGAGAGAGAGAGAGAGAGAGAGAGAGAGAGAGAGAGAGAGAGAGAGAAAGAGAGATGAAGAGAGCGAAAAAGAGAGAGAGATGGCGAGAGAGAGATGGGGAGAGAGAGAAGGGGAGAGAGAGAGAGAGAGAGAGAGAGAGAGAGAGAGAGAGAGATGAAGAGAGCGAAAAAGAGAGAGAGATGGCGAGAGAGAGATGGGGAGAGAGAGAAGGGGAGAGAGAGAGAGAGACAGACAGACAAACAAACAAACAGACAGACAGACACACAGACACGCAGACAGACACCAAAGGTTGAGAATAGAGAGAAAACAAGAAAAGTGTGAAGCAGCCGTGCATATTTCTTTTTTGCATAATCCGTGAAAGTAACCTAAGAGAGAGAGAAGAACAGGCAGACAGGCAGGGATGTGTGTGTGTGTGTGTGTGTGTCTGTCTGTTGTGTGTGTGTAGAGTGATTCAGACTAAACTACTGTACCGATCTTTGTGAAATTTGACAGGAGAGTTCCTGGGTATGATATCCCCGAACGTTTTTTTCATTTTTTTGATAAATGCCTTTGATGACGTCATATCCGGTTTTTCGTGAAAGTTGAGGCGGCACTGTCACGCCCTCATTTTTCAACCAAATTTGTTGAAATTTTGGTCAAGTAATGTTCGACAAAGCCCGGACTTCGGTATTACATTTCAGCTTGGTGGCTTAATTAAATTAAAAATTAATTAATGACTTTGGTCATTAAAAATCAGAAAAATGTAAAAAAAAAAACCACAATTTTATAAAACGATCCACATTTACGTTCATCTTATTCTCCATTATTTGCTGATTCCAAAAACATATCAATATGTTATATTTGGATTAAAAACAAGCTCTGAAAATTAAAAATATAAAAATTAGTATCAAAATTAAATTTTCCAAATCAATTTAAAAACACTTTCATCTTATTCCTTTTCGGTTCTTGATTCCAAAAACGTATAGATATGATATGTTTGGATTAAAAACACGCTCACAAAGTTAAAACGAATAGAGGTACAGAAAAGCGTGCTATCCTTCTCAGCGCAACTACTACCCCGCTCTTCTTGTCAATTTCGCTGCCTTTGCCGTGAGCGGTGGCTGGCGATGCTACGAGTATACGGTCTTGCTGCGTTGCATTGCGTTCAGTTTCATTCTGTGAGTTCGACAGCTACTTGACTAAATGTTGTATTTTCGCCTTACGCGACTTGTTTTTGTTTTGTTTTAATAAACTGAGAGAGTAAGAAAAAGACAAAAAGAGAGACAGAGCTAGAAATACAGAGAGACAGACAGAGAGACGGACCGACCGACAGAATTAGTGCGAGATAGAGATAGAGAGACACACAAACAGGGACAGACAGACAGAGACCGACATTTTGAGAAGAATGAAGAGAAAACCAGCAGTATTATATGCATAGTCTTAAGCTGTGTTTCCATATCGCGACGCGATGGCAGCACGACAGTTGCGGCGAGGTGGCGGCAGCGTCAAAACCGATCGCAACAGTAATATCAAAGAACGCATGTTTCCATATGTGCGACGCGACGGATGCTTCATCTGGGGATTTAATCAAGTTTGAGTGAATCTTTCTTGAAGGTTTTTCTTTGTATTCATAAATTATGAGTAATCTAAGCTTAATTAGTTTGGACAACATTTTGGATGAAATTATTGCTGCTGCAGGAACATTGAATTGGCAAGTCTGTAACAGTAATCGTCTCTCTGACCCCCCCCCCCCCCCCCCTTGCTTGCTGAAAAATAAAATTAACTCTCTTCCCGTCCTCTGTCACATCCTCTGATTCTTTTGCTGTATCTGTTCCTCTTTTTTTGGTAAAAATTGTATCTTGTCTGTCTTACATTTATAACAAGGGGATAAGCGATTCTCTGACCTTGACATAACGTGAAATAATAATTCCTATCTAGATGTACATATTTATAACCACATTTAATATAAGCTTAGCTTATTGTGTGGTTACAAATGTTTATATCGCATATATATGCAAGTTATCCAAAGAATGAAATTGTTTTGAGACCTATAGCACCGTTAGTTTGTCAGAACAGGAGGTGGTCCATATCAGGCAGTTGTCCATGTTAGGCTATTTTCCCTTACGACCAGGGTGTGCTTATTGCGTGTCTTATGAGAAACAGACCGCGTGCAGAAACACACACACACTATGATGTGTTGTCGTATTATTTTTGCTTTGGTCAATCGTAGGACCCTATTCTGAGGTCTCAATATTTTCCCACGGTCTTCCCAACGCATGCGATGTCACTTTCCATTGAGCGTTTTTGCCACCATTTGGCAAGGAGTTATCAGCTGAGATAAAACGACTGTAAGTAGAACGCGAAAATCACACCTGGACTCGATCCGACCGACTGGTTCTTGTATACGCAAGAGCACTTGATAGTCTCTGCCGCGGATCATAAAATCGTATAATCTGCTGATTTTCGCATCCCGAATCTACTCAGCTTCGTCCCAATAGGCCCACTTAAAACATCACACGCGGAATTTAAATTAGCTAAGATGGACAACTGGACACCACATGTGAGAACCACGCACCAAGACATTGTCAGCATTGAGAGAATGTTTTCACGGAATTGTTTCACGATTCTGTGACACTGTTATATTGCGGGGTTATGATATTTTCTTCGTTTCTGATTTGAATTCATGTAAATGAAATCAAGTTAAAATTAAACACTATTGTTTTTTTAGAAACCAATGCGGACCCTGAAAGAAATAACGTTTCACTCAGATAAATTTTATCCAGCCTGTCACGTTTTTCATTTATACATTTTGACAGAAAAAAGAAAATAACAAAAGAAAAATTAACACATCTGTGTGGGATTAAAATCAAACGTCGATTTGTGTTACTAAAGTTACTGACCACCATGTGCATGCGAACATTTGCTGCCCCCCCCCCCCCCTCCACATCGTAATCGTATCGGCTCTGTCTCATTTTGCCCACCACCCCTCCACCTCTCCCCAGGACCCCCCCCCCCCCCCCCCACCTTCCTTTTCAGTAAATAGCCCTTCAGTCGGAGCGGCAGTTGTCGCCACGCATCAGACTTTTTTTGAATAATTATGTGCGGTTTTTAGTATCTCCTTTACAAAGCTGATCTGATAATTAACTATCTTTTTTTTTTGCAAGCAAACGACAAATTCGCCTCAAAAAATGTTATTGACAGTGCATATAGAAAAGGTAGCAAAAAAACTTGCGGGGACAAAGTGGGCGAGGGAGAGCCTGGGTGGTCAAACGGGGGCCGTGCCATGCCATATGTCACCTGCTGGTTAAACGAAAGGTTTAAAGGAACAGATATCGCACACAATATTTTGATCTTTTGATCAGTCAACCATCAATTTTGTACATCAACCCCAACAGTGTTGTTGTCCAAAAATAAAAGAATTGCATTCTGTCCTCAAACTGAACGGTAGTTCAAAGTTAAAGGGATATTGACCAAAGTGCTTTTGAGGAACAATAAAACACTCTCCCCAAAATAAACACGCAAAAAAACACCCCACACAAATAAATAAATAAAGAAAGAAGCAAAACAGATTTACAAGGAAATTAATTATGTTCATGGTATGCTAGCGCTGTTTTTATTTTATTGTATAATAAGCATGCTGATACCGGGATGCAGTATACGTTAAATGTAAATGATATAATGCTGACTATCTAAATGTGAATCAAAAAACAAGAAAGGTAGGTTTTTTAATTTTTTTTTTTAATTTAAATGTGAACCAGAAAAGATGCATTTCTTTTAAATTGATGGCGCCGTCAAAAACAAAAACTAAATTCTTGGTTACAAAATCAAATGAATCTTAGTAGTCGATAGTTTAGTACTATTTGTCACTTTATTAGAGGTGGTTTGACTGAGTTGCCGACTTCTCCGCTTTAATTCCTTTTCAGTTTTATCTGTACACTCTTTGTTTTCATGCGATACGTGTAACACTTTTCCCGACCTCGCACATGATGGACAGCATTCATTGGAGCGATATGTTTTCACCGGGTTTTCGCAAAATTGTATTTCATGCCACGCTATTATCGATTACCTCAAATTAAAAAAGAAACAAAGAAAAACTCCGGACAAGCGCACAAGGTAGAACCAGCGGTCAGTGCATGGGACTGCAAAAGTGCACGTGTGCGTATGCGTGTGAATACATTTTTTTTTAAAACTAGTTAGTGTCAATATCGATCGAATGTCATTTCGATCACGTTTCAGTTTAGCGGACAAGCGTAATCGGATTCAACATACGCATACACACTCACATAGTCGGAAGAGTCGTCGAACAGGGAAAAAAATGACAAAGTAAAATATTGTAAATTGAAAAATGTTTGTGTAATTTTGCGATGAGACAGAGACAATCTGGGAAGGAAGTTTATACCCAAGTAATACTATCGAACGGGTTAGTCCGTAAGCTGCGGACAAATATTCTTACTCAAAGAGAAAAATGAAACAGGATTTTTTCAGTAAATGTAAGCTTACAGGGCTGCCGATGGGGAAAGACTGAACCACCTAAACAAATAGCAGTTCACATCGGTTGATGATTCTTCAGTCCCACAGAACTTCGGTCCATTAGGAAGTAGCCCTGTTGATTTGCTAGATTAACATCACATCGCTACCCGAACCGATTTTTATTGAAAATAAACACTTTTTTAAGCTCAGATATAATTTATCTGTAAGTTACATCACGTCTACAGTCGTTGACACAATCTAAAAACTCTATCAAATTACTCCGCCAAAGTTCCGACAAACTTACTACACATATATGCGTCGTCTGCATGTGTTGCGCGCGCAGTCCGGGGCGTGGCTTATTAAAAAAAAAAAAAAAAAAAAAAAACCCGTATTAGTCTTTTTTTTTTTTAAGAGTTAAATTCAGATAGCACTTCATTTGGACAGCCTTGAGAAAACGGCCGTACAATACGTGTATATCTTCTTTTATCGAGAAGGAGATTAACAGCGGTGGGGTTTCAGTCATGCTTTCTAACGCCAGCTTCAATTTCAGATAATGTTAGGAGATTTCAAAATGCAAGGGGGTGGGGGTATAGAGTGGGGGGGGGGGGGGGTATTTTCTCTGAATCGTTTATAAGGAAGGAATGTGTTTTTTAGACCCCAATCGTCAATGTTGAAGGTCCGGTATTAAAACTTGCCCAGTGTCTGACAAAATTAGACTCAGTTTAAAATTACCCTTGACAATTTGTGCGTGAGACAGACTGATTGCCGAACGGAAAATGGAATCACTCATGTGGCGCAGTGAAGTGTAGCCAAGTACCTGCTATGTCCTTCAGCAGAAGTGGCGGAGTGCCTGTCATCTGTTTCTCATTTAGTGGCCTCACAGTGGCCGAAGATTGGATTTGATGTGACTTTTAGTACACACTTGTGAGCGTGATCTGGTAATTTCCCTTCGCTTGCGTCTGACTTTCCCGTCTTAAGCTAACATACGAGAACAAACATAATATGCAAAATTGCAAGGATCGACCTCCTTGCATGAAAAGTCAACAACACTTTGTTATTTTCTCATTGTATAGAAACCTAAAATGTGACAGCAGCCCACAGGGTTATCTGTGTTCGTACACGCCGAAGTCTGTTCACTCGAAATCGTTCTGACAATTATGTTTTATGTTCAAAGATATGTTTAAATTCAAATTCCAACGACAAAAAAAAAGAGAGATAGAGAGAGAGAGAGAGAGAGAGAGAGAGAGAGAGAGAGAGAGAGAGAGAGACAGACAGACAGAGAGAGAGAGAGACAGACAGACAGACAGACAGACAGAGAGACAGACAGACAGACAGACAGACAGACAGACAGACAGACAGACAGACAGACACAGACAGACACAGACAGAGAGAGACAGAATCAAATGTAAAGCGAACTGTTTAAACCTGTTGCGATAATTAATGTACAGTTCTGTAAAAATAAACTGTACTCTTAGTGCCCGACCCGACTCCCCAAACCTACGTCGCGGTTATCTGACGCTCTCTCTACGTCGTGCCTCTGCGTGCCTCCATTACAGAGAAATGGAAGGTGAAAATCTTTGTGTCAGTTTGACTCTTGATTTTAAACAAGTCGCGTAAGGCGAAAATACAACATTTAGTCAAGCTGTCGAACTCACAGAATGAAACTGAACGCAATGCCATTTTTCAGCAAGACCGTATACTCGTAGCATCGTCAGTCCACCGCTCATGGCAAAGGCACTGAAATTGACAAGAAAAGCGGGGTAGTAGTTGCGCTGAGAAGGATAGCACGCTTTTCTGTACCTCTCTTCGTTTTAACTTTCTGAGCGTGTTTTTAATCCAAACATATCATATCTATATGTTTTTGGAATCAGGAACCGACAAGGAATAAGATGAAAGTGTTTTTAAATTGATTTCGAAAATTTAATTTTGATCATAATTTTTGTAATTTTAATTTTCAGAGCTTGTTTTTAATCCAAATATAACATATTTATATGTTTTTTTAATCAGAAAATGATGAAGAATCAGATGAACGTAAATTTGAATCGTTTTATAAAAAAAAATAGGCCTATTTTTTTTTACAATTTTCAGATTTTTAATGACCAAAGTCATTAATTAATTTTTAAGCCACAAAGCTGAAATGCAATACCGAAGTCAGGGCTGTAAAAGTTGTTTCAATTTGTTTCCATTTAAAACGTCCGCTACTGGCACCTCAGTCGGACCATACATAACACTCTGAGAAGTAACCAAAGTGTTTTCTTTTAAAGTAATTTGTAACTCTCCGCTCCGCACGCCAACCAAAACAATTCCTGGGAGACGCCTACATCGTTCGGAAAAAAACCCCACAAAAAACTGTTCCGAGCCAGGACTGAACTAGAAAGGGTTTCCATGACTACAGACGTAGCTTTGTGCCGAGGCTGATCACGTGGTCAGGTTGACCAATGGCAACGCGACCCTTTTACGGCCTCTCTGTTGTCCAATGTGTGTACTCTATGACCCCTTGAAAACTTCAGCGATTGGTGTGAAGTGTACTCTTTAGAGAGGATGAGTTCAGCGGTTAATTGCTTTTAACATACTTACCTGAACAGGTTATAGGCCATTATCTCGAGATGCCTTGCTTTCGGCAACAGTTCTTTGAATCCCTCCCTCCCTCTCTCCATCTTCTCTCTACCAGTCTGTTTCTCTCTTTGTTTCTCTCTCTTTTTCACACTTTTCAACCATTAACTATTCATATTCATTTGCATAATGTAGAGCAGTCCCTAATTGGGCGACAGTTGGCTGTTAAAAGGAAAACACATAAAACAAACCAAAAAAGAACACTTTTGTAAGCTTACTACATTACCGTTTTGAAAAAAACCATCATTGGGTTCATTTCGCGTCATTTTGCTTTCGTCAACAGGAAAGTTTTTGTAATGCCTCTCTCCACCTCCCCATATGCTCCCCTCCCCCATTTCTGTCTCTGTTTTTTACATTTAGTCAAGTTTTGACTAAATGTTTTAACGTAGAGGGGGAATCGAGACGAGGGTCGTGGTGTATGTGCGTGCGTGCGTGTGTGCGTGTGTGTGTGTGTCTGTGTGTGTGTGTAGAGCGATTCAGACTAAACTACTGGACCGATCTTTATGAAATTTGACATGAGAGTTCCTGGGTAGGAAATCCCCAGACTTTTTTTTCCATTTTTTTGATAAATGTCTTTTATGACGTCATATCCGGCTTTTCGTGAAAGTTGAGGCGGCACTGTCACGCTCTCATTTTTCAACCAAATTGGTTGAAATTTTGGTCAAGTAATCTTTGACAAAGCCCGGACTTCGGTATTGCATTTCAGCTTGGTGGCTTAAAAATTAATTGATGACTTTGGTCATTAAAAATCTGAAAATTGTAAAAAAAAAATAAAAATTTATAAAACGATCCACATTTACGTTCATCTTATTCTCCATCACTTTCTGATTCCAAAAACATAGAAATATGTTATATTTGGATTAAAAAAAAGCTCTGAAAATTAAATATATAAAAATTATTATCAAAATTAAGTTGTCCAAATCAATGTAAAAACACTTTCACCTTATTCCTTGTCGGTTCCTGATTCCAAAAACATATAGATATGATATGTTTGGATTAAAAACACGCTCAGAAAGTTAAAACAAAGAGAGGTACAGAAAAGCGTGCTATCCTTCTTAGCGCAACTACTACCCCGCTCTTCTTGTCAATTTCACTGACTTTGCCATGAGCGGTGGACTGACGATGCTACGAGTATACGGTCTTGCTGAAAAATGGCATTGCGTTCAGTTTCATTCTGTGAGTTCGACAGCTACTTGACTAAATGTTGTATTTTCGCCTTACGCGACTTGTTTACATTTAGTCAAGTTTTGACTAAATGTTTTAACGTAGAGGGGGTAATCGAGACGAGGGTCGTGGTGTGTGTGTGTGTGTGTGTGTGTGTGTGTGTGTGTCTGTGTCTGAGTCTGTATGTGCGTGTGTGTGTGTAGAGCGATTCAGACCAAACTACTGGACCGATCTTTATGAATTTTGACATGAGAGTTCCTGGGTAGGAAATCCCTGGACATTTTGTTCATTTTTTTGATAAATGTCTTTGATGACGTCATATCCGGCTTTTCCTGAAAGTTGAGGCGGCACTGTCACGCCCTCAGTTTTGGTTGAAATTTTGGTCAAGTAATGTTCGACAAAGCCCGGACTTCGGTATTGCATTTCAGCTTGGTGGCTAAAAAATTAATTAATGACTTTGGTCATTAAAAATCTGAAAATTGTAAACAAAATATTTTTTTTATAAAACGATCCAAATTTACGTTCATCTTATTCTCCATCATGTTCTGATTCCAAAAACATATAAATATGTTATATTCGGATTAAATACAAGCTCTGAAAATTAAATATATAAAATTTATTATCAAAATTATATTTTCGAAATCAATTTAAAACACTTTCATCTTATTCCTTGTCGGTTCCTGATTCCAAAAACATATAGATATGATATGTTTGGATTAAAAACATGCTCAGAAAGTTAAAACGAAGAGAGGTACAGAAAAGCGTGCTATCCTTCTCAGCGCAACTACTACCCCGCTCTTCTTGTCAATTTCACTGCCTTTGCCGTGAGCGGTGGACTGACGATGCTACGAGTATACGGTCTTGCTGCGTTGCATTGCGTTCAGTTTCATTCCGTGAGTTCGACAGCTACTTGACTAAATATTGTATTTTCGCCTTACGCGACTTGTTTTTCTTCTCGTGTCCCTTTGCTTGTTTGTAAGTTAGTTTGTTGATTTTCTGTTTGTTTTAATTACTGTTGATGAATTGTACGCTCTTAATATATGTTTTACGCGCAAAGTAAACATTTATTGCCGGCGTAAAATTGAAAATATTGATTACGCCTTCCTAGGCAAACCTGAGGTGGTGATCCAAATCATTGATACGTATTGGAAGGACTTCATTTACAAATAAAGAAATAAATAAGCCGTTTTAGTGATTTTTCCCCGGCGACATCCACCTTTCGAAGCCCAAGAGACATTCGCAGTGATGTAATTTGGAAACATCTGAAATAACTAACTGTAAAATGCTCCGTTACCGTTGCCGATTATTTCTTTTCATACAAACAGGATTTCACCTTCTGGCGATAATCTCTTTTGCGTTTGATTCTTGATTCTTTAAATTAATTTTTTCAGTGCTATTTAGTTGTAATCCATTACCCAAGCAGATGAAACCCGTGTGAATAACTGAACACTTAGACACTGATGTTCAGATGGTACGTGTGTGGTTACATAATTACAATAACCAAAATTGCAACCCGAACTGTCCAGTGAAGTGCTTTTCCAAGTTGCATGTGAGTGTGTGATTGTGTCTGTTCGGAGCGCTTCTAAGAAATTGTAAAAGTTTATGCGTAAGCATTTGCGATTTTCCGGTCTTGTACTTTTTCGTCAGTTTTCAGCAAACTCAGTTATATCATGTCACATTAGTGTGTGTTTCTCTTTTCTTTTATTTTTTCGTGTGTGTGTGTGTGTGTGTGTGTGTGTGTGTGTGTGTAGTTAGTTGTGTTTTTTTTCAAAGATTTGTTTTTAGCCAAGTTGATAGAGCGCTTGGGCGACTTACTTAAAAAACAAAAACAAAACTTCCCTTTTTTTTCCAACTAAGATCCTTTATACTCGTTTTAGGAATGGGTATGCTAAGTACATTTTTCTTGGCGAATTGTTGTGTTAGCTAAGCAACATTACGTGAATCGTTAAAACATGTGGGTTTTGTTTTTTAAAGTATTCCCCGCTTAACGAATTAAGATTTCTATGCAAAACAACGTGTGTTAACCCCATGTACAAAAACAGTACATGTAGTACATGCTTGAAAGTGCAGAGTGCTGTTGCGTCCAAAGAATTGAGTATTTCAGTAATTATGTCGACTGGTGATAAACACACATACAAACACGCGCACGCATTAACAAATCATAGAGAAACAAGCAAACAATTCGCAGAACAAACGTATATTAATGTGTGTGCATGCGTGAACGCGTGCATTCGTTTGCTTGACTAACTGACAATGTCAATCACGCTTTTAGAAGAGAACCGCTGATTTCAACGTGGTATGGCTTTTACGCGGTCTTATTAGCCTTCTGTAAGACGGGCAGCGTTCGGCCTGTAACAAAACAGACCATCCAATAAACACCAGCGAAGATTTCATTGACGCGGCGGTCAAGTGTTTTGTGTGGAGTGGGCGGAGCGTTGGGTTTATCACATGACCATTTGGGCCAATGGATGAATGTATTTAGTATGTGCGCTACTTTACTGGCGGACCACGAAGCTCGAAGAAGGTGTCAACTTGATTTCTTCATGCAATAAATCGTTGGCAGAAAAAAATGTTGCCCTTGGTGGAACGGGAGCCGCTCAGAAGAGGCGTGATAGAACTTGTGCGCGGTTCATGCATACACAACAATCATTTTTCTTTCAAGGTTTTATTTAACACTATGTGTTCGTAAAAACCGTTGCTCAACAACAAAAATAAATTAATTAATATTTTTCATCCTATACATGCCGCTACAGAAGCACACAGGGAGAGGTAGACGCGGCGAGTCGTGTCGTCTGTGAGGTAACGATCGTGTCAAATCATAGTATCTGTTAACGACGCGCCGAACCAAGGTCAGGGGGTGGAGACAGGGGTAAAGAAGAAAAAATATGTGTATTCAGATTCATTCTTCTTTCAGTTGATCAGCTTACTTGACTTCTATTTCCCGAAAGTTTTTTTTGTTTTGTGCGCAAAATTATCGATTGTTGTCGTTGTGGTATAGTTGGTTGTCGATATTTTTTCTTCTCAACATCACTGGCTTGATTTGTTTAATGATATATGTAGCAGGCAGCACACGTCTGTTTCAGAAATCGTTTGAACGTCTGAATTCTGTTATGATACAACAATATAGATGATATACAACTTTTACATGAGAGAAGAAAGTCAAACATTATCTACCTAGAACATGTTGTCTTGTTAAGTTAGCATGCGTATTTTGTGTTCTATGCTATTCCTACTCATGCAGATGTCGAGTGCATTTGAGGTAGAAAAATAACAACAACCGGCAGTTTTGTCGCGACATTTCTCGCAATAATGTTTTGGTAAAGTTTACTTCCTCGTCCGGATTTTCATATGTAATTTTCCATGATGTTCGACCTGCAGCCGACTGCGAATTACTCTTAAATGTTTTGAAAGTTGCAACGCAAGTAAGCGTTTCTATCTTTCCATGAACTTTTGTTGTTGTAGTATATATATCATTATGACATATCTGGGCCCCGGCCGAGATTCGAACCCGCGACCCTAGGATCACAAGTCCACAACCTGAGCTACCCGGGCTCCCTTGAAGCCAATCGGTGTGTTTGAATCTTTAGTCCGATCGTGCAATCAAACCTGTCCAATGAAAGCTTGTCCACCACTTTGTCTATAACGACCACACGAAATATATATATATATATATATTTTTTAACATATTGTAAAGTTTTGACTAAATGTTTTAACTTAGATGGGGAATCGTGACTAGGGTTGTGGTGTAGGGCCTACGTAGTACGTGTCTGTGGGTCTGTGGGTCTGTGTGTATGTATGTGTAGAGCCATTCAGAGAAAACTACTGGACTACTGGAGGATACGTTTCTTTGATGACGTAATATCTGGCATTTTGTACAAGTTTTGGTGGCACTGTCACACCCTCATTTTTGGATTCATTTGATTAAAATTCTGTAAAAGTAACTTTCGACAAAATCCGGACAACAGGATTGCATTTCAGGATTAAAGCTTGCAAATTATTTTTTGAGTTTGGCCATTAAAAGTCAGAAAATTGTATTTAAAAATAAAATGTGATGAATCGATCCAAAAAGATGTAATCTTATTCTTGATCATTTTCTGATTCCATAAGCAAATCTATGTGTATCGATTGAACACTGGATTTCCCTTCTTTGAGCTATGTGACGTCAGAGGCCGACAAAACGTCTGTTTAGGCGGCCAGCCGAGACTACAAAATAGTGCATGTTTGTGTGCGTTCAATCATAAAAACTACAAGAAATTCTACCCAGATACATACATTTTATTTGTATTTTTTTACCAAAATATGACAATTTACACATATCTCGACAGTCGTTCACCTCGACCGCTAGCGCGGTCTCGGAGGAACACTGACTGTTTCGATCTGTGTAAAATGTCCTATTTTGGTCAAAAATACATACAACGTTTAATGTCCTGTTTGGATTAAAACAAGCTCGAAAAAAAATTAATATACAATAGAAAAAGCACAATTTCATAAGAAGCGCTTTACACTACTGCGCTATACTGGCTTTCTGTGGCGTGAACGCGATAGCGGTCGCCGTCAGGTATGAAATCGACACAGGTATTGAGTTTTGTCTTCGTATTGTCTTTCATAATGTGAGTTCGAAGGGTTGACTGAATGTATTAATTTCGTCTACGCGACATGTTTTAAGATATTGCTTACTTGTCAACTGCGATCACATGTCTAAACGGACTGCGGCTGCCAGTTTCGGCCCAAACTAACGTTCACAACCTGTCTTTCACAACCTTTAAAATCATGTTTGTTTTAAAAAAAAATTTTTTAATTACATTGTACTATCTCTACATCACCAATACATAACATTCATACACTACCATCTCGCTATACCGACTGCTAAACGTATCAGACGGACGGGACGGCTCTCAGTTAGCCGAATGCAATCACGTTGTCTTCTGCGCTTGAGTGCACCCCATACACACCTCTTGACATACTCTTGACATACTCTTGAAAGCGATAAGACACCACCCGAGTAGCCAACGGCGGCTTTCTTTAATTGCGATAACAACTCGGGTAGACAGTTTCAAACTGTCGTTAAAGACAGGTCCAACTACACTTACTTTTAAGATGTTACATTATGGAGGTCAAAATGGCCAATTTTCTGTAGTTTTTTTTGGAACAATCTATCCTGTTATTGTATTAAAAAAAGAAGCTTTAATTTTTCGGCACTATATTTGATTATGATGGACTCAGTGGAACTCATTCTGATAAGCATCGCCCCACGGCTATTGCCAGTTGTCTCTCTGACCGGACGCTACAGTCCTACGCGAATCTATATAAAAAAAAAGAATACAGAGTTATCTCCCATATGTTTTTCGCGAGCACTGATCTAAATTTGAGATCAGTGTTCGCGAGACGAAAATGATTGCAGATTGGCCGACTTCGACAGTGATCTCCGTTCTGTTCTTCACAGTTATGATAAAGACATCGTTCTAAGGTCAAAACAAGTCGAAATTTTGGGACTGCTGCCGGAAGGAGACCGTAATATATGGTTTCATCTCTGTCAACTGGTTACAGAAAAAATCGTCTGCTCCAGTGAGCGCCGAAACCAAACGGTTGATTATCACGTGACACTTTTGTCATATTTAGAATTGTTTGCACAGTAAATACAGCCGCGAAAAATAGCTCGCTTGAAACTGTCTTACATTTCAATTCCTTCGTAATTTTAAAATGACAAAACACCATGAAAAATCATTATCGACGATCGCGAATCTGCTTATATCAATAATACATTACAAAAAACTCTAAATATGCACACACACACACACACAAATCGGTTTCCTTGCCAGACAAGGAATCTCAAGGCATCCTGTCAGGGAGAGAATGACCTGAACTCCTTTTGACCTGAGTTCAAGATGAGTGGAACTGTCCTAACATTCTCAGAGAATTATTTTCAAAGTTTATGTTTGTTTTAAACATTAATATGTGAAAACAGAATTAAGGTAGGTGATCAGCGATGCTGTCAAAACTACTCACATTACGTCATATATGGCTGGTTTTTAGTGTTGATATTTTTGTTTCGAGCGACAGATTGACTGATTTGTTTCATATCGCTTAACCGGTATTTATTGTGGGTTTTTTTAAACATTTTTTATTAGGTGTTTTTTGTGTTTGTTGTTGTTGTTGTTGTTGTAAGCACGCTGCTGGATTACACACACACACACATACACACACGGCTGAGTCTGCAGGTGACCCGTCTGCAGTTTTACTAGATATTGCTCGTCGTCGGCGTGTGCTCTTTCAGTAGATATTTTTGTCTTTCTTTGCATCCACATTGTGACACAGTGAAGCCGTCCACGCTGGGTGGTGGGGGTGGTTTGGACTCGATAGATAAAATATTACGATTTTTAGCATAAAGAAAACAAATCCGAATTTTTGAGCGATGGGACAATAAAATAATGAAAAGAATTAAATAAATCTAATTGATCCCTTGACTTTGGGGTAGCGCAACTCTGTTGCTACTAGCTTTCTTCTGGGAGAATGCGACCCGAATTTCCCAGCGACGGGAAAATACATTAATGACAAAAACATCTTATAGATCCCTTGACTTCGGGGTATCGCGACTTTGTTGCTGCTAGCTTTTCTCTGCGAGGAAGCGCCCGAATTTCCCAGCGATGGGACAATAAAGTAATGAGAGAAAAAAAATCTAATATATCCCTTGACTTTGGGGTAGTGCGACTCGGTTGCTGATAGCTTTTCACTGGGAGGAAGCGACCCGAATTTCCCAGCGAATAGACAATAAAGTAATGAACAAGTCGCGTAAGGCGAAAATACAATATTTAGTCAAGTAGCTGTCGAACTCACAGAACACGTGGAATTGACAAGAAGAGCGGGGTATTCGTTGCGCTAAGAAGGATAGCACGCTTTTCTGTACCTCTCTTTGTTTTAACTTTCTGAGCGTGTTTTTAATCCAAACATATCATATCTATATATTTTTGGAATCAGGAACCGACAAGGAATAAGATGAAAGTGTTTTTAAATTGATTTCGAAAAAAAAAATTTGATAATAATTTTTATATATTTAATTTTCAGAGCTTGTTTTTAATCTGAATATAACATATTTATATGTTTTTGGAATCAGCAAATGATGGAGAATAAGATAAACGTAAATTTGGATCGTTTTATAAATTTTTATTTTTTTTTACAATTTTCAGATTTTTAATGACCAAAGTCATTAATTAATTTTTAAGCCACCAAGCTGAAATGCAATACCGAACCCCGGGCTTCGTTGAAGAGTACTTGACCAAAATTTCAACCAATTTGGTTGAAAAAAGAGGGCGTGACAGTGCCGCCTCAACTTTCACGAAAAGCCGGATATGACGTCATCAAAGACATTTATCAAAAAAATGAAAAAAACGTTCGGGGATTTCATACCCAGGAACTCTCATGTCAAATTTCATAAAGATCGGTCCAGTAGTTTAGTCTGAATCGCTCTACACACACACACACACACACGCACGCACGCACGCACGCACACACATACGCACATACACCACGACCCTCGTTTCGATTCCCCCTCGATGTTAAAATATTTAGTCAAAACTTGACTAAATATAAAAACAACAATCTAATATATCCCTTGACTTTGAGGTAGCGTGTCTCTGTTGCTGCTAGCTTTCCACAGGGAGGAAACGCCCCGAATTTCCCAGTGATTGGACAATGAAGTAAAGAAGAAACAAGTCGCGTAAGGCGAATATACAATATTTAGTCAAGTAGCTGTCGAACTCACAGAATGAAACTGAACGCAATGCCATTTTTCAGCAAGACCGTATACTCGTAGCATCGTCAGTCCACCGCTCATGGCAAAGGCAGTAAAATTGACAAGAAGAGCGGGGTAGTAGTTGCGCTAAGAAGGATAGCACGCTTTTCTGTACCTCTCTTTGTTTTAACTTTCTGAGCGTGTTTTTAATCCAAACATATCATATCTATATGTTTTTGGAATCAGGAACCGACAAGGAATAAGATGAAAGTGTTTTTAAATTGATTTGGACAACTTAATTTTGATAATAATTTTTATATATTTAATTTTCAGAGCTTGTTTTTAATCCGAATATAACATATTTATATGTTTTTGGAATCAGCAAATGATGGAGAATAAGATAAACGTAAATTTGGATCGTTTTATAAATTTTTATTTTTTTTTACAATTTTCAGATTTTTAATGACCAAAGTCATTAATTAATTTTTAAGCCACCAAGCTGAAATGCAATACCGAACCCCGGGCTTCGTCGAAGATTACTTGACCAAAATTTGAACCAATTTGGTTGAAAAATGAGGGCGTGACAGTGCCGCCTCAACTTTCACGAAAAGCCGGATATGACGTCATCAAAGACATTTATCAAAAAAATGAAAAAAACGTTCGGGGATTTCATACCCAGGAACTCTCATGTCAAATTTCATAAAGATCGGTCCAGTAGTTTAGTCTGAATCGCTCTACACACACACACACACACACACACACACACACACACACACACACACACACGCACGCACGCACATACACCACGACCCTCGTTTCGATTCCCCCTCGATGTTAAAATATTTAGTCAAAACTTGACTAAATATAAAAACATCTGATAGATCCCCTGATTTGGAGGAAGCGCGACTTTGTTCCTGCTAGCCTTCCATTGGGGGGAATTGACCCGAATATCCCAGCGATGGGACAAAAAAGTAATGAAATAAGAATCAAAACATTAAATAGATCCCTTGACTTAATATCGGGCGTATTTACGTGATTTGTAAATCGCGGGGCGATTGTTTTAAATTTTTACGAATCACGGGTTAACACGCTCGCATATTACGTCTTCTATGCTATTCCTTCTGATTCTTTCTTTATTTGGTGTTTAACGTCGTTTTCAACCACGAAGGTTATATCGCGACGGGATTCCTTCTGATGCAGGTGTCGATCGCATTTACGATCAAAAACAGGAGTTTTTGCGTCAATTACTAAGGGCATTATGCCAAAAAGCGCTGTATGTCAGCAAGGACTTGTTAGTTTGCTTTGAAACTTTCCGAATATTTTGCCTACATACTACATGTAAGCTACTACGGGTAGTACATAGACAAATTGAACGAAATGACATAGGAATTAATGCCTTAATTTGGGTGCGTAATTTGTCGCAATAATTTGTTGCCGAAGGATTTTAATAGATATGCGCGGAGCGGAATGTATATGGCCTTTCTGATTCCTTATTGAAAACATTTAATAGATCCCTTGACTTTGGAGATGACAAGAAAATATCCGGCGCATTTACGTGATTTGTAAATCGCGGGGCGATTGTTTTACATTTTTACAAATCACGGATTCACACGCTCGCATATTTTGTGTTCTATGCTATTCCTTCTGATGCAGGTGTCGATCGTATGTGCGGTCAAAAACGGGAGTTTTTTGCGTTAATTACGAGGGGCATTATGCGAAAAAGCGCTGTATGTCAGCAAGGACTTGTTAGTTTGCTTTGAAACTTTCCGACTATTTTGACTACATACTACATGTACTACGGGTAGTAGCATAGACAAATTGAACAAAATGACATGGGAATTAATGCCTTAATTCGGGTGCGTAATTTGTCGCAATACTTTGTTGGTGAAGTTTGTTTAATTCAACTGGTAAAAGTAGCACAAATGGTAAACATTATTTAGTGTGTGTTATTCATGTGTTATTTTTGTAAAAGAGTAATTCATTCAGTGTTCACAACAGGTGTTTTAAAAATGTGTTTAAAAGTGGAATGTTTACAGTATATACAACAACTTATTCGGAACGATAACCTCGATAAGATCAAACGAATTATGTATTGTTTGCTTGTCATGTGGGTAATCCTTACACGTAACAAACAACAAACAAACCACAAGGTAGTCCACATCGTATGGCCCAGAGAGGTAATAAAAGCTCGGAAAAAATCAGACACTCAGCGAGCTACTTCTGTTCTCCGACAGGGCCTATTTCTCCCACATGAAAGTTAGCTGCAACAGAGTCGCGCTACCCCAAAGTCAAGGAATATATTAGATTTTTCTCTCTCATTACTTTATTGTCCCATCCCAAGGTAGTCCACATCTTATGGCCCAGAGAGGTAATAAAATCTCGGGAAAAAAATCAGACAGTCAGCGAGCTACTTCTGTTCCCTGACATATGGCCCATCATGGCCTATTGCCTATTTTCGCGGATAGGTGTGATATTGTGAGAGACGGACTGAATGACACTTGACTTAAAGTGTGAAGCGACTAGAACACCAAAAGCGTTTCTGCTTCAAGACAGGCCTTCGCACTTAGGCTGTGTCTGTGACGAGCTGGAAACATAAGTTAAATCAAAGCGTGAAATGTGTTCGATGTATTTTTGATTTCTTCAACATTAATTTTGTTTAAATTGCAGTTTGGGTATAACCGTGGTCCCTCTTATATACTGATAATGGTAATAGTAATCATAAACAAGTCGCGTAAGGCGAAAATACAATATTTAGTCAAGTAGCTGTCGAACTCACAGAATGAAACTAAACGCAATGCCATTTTTCAGCAAGACCGTATACTCGTAGCATCGTCAGTCCACCGCTCATGGCAAAGGCAGTGAAATTGACAAGAAGAGCGGGGTAGTAGTTGCGCTAAGAAAGATAGCACGCTTTTCTGTACCTCTCTTTGTTTTAACTTTCTGAGCGTGTTTTTAATCCAAACATATCATATCTATATGTTTTTGGAATCAGGAACCGACAAGGAATAAGATGAAAGTATTTTTAATTTGATTTGGACAATTTAATTTTGATAATAATTTTTATATATTTATTTTTCAGAGCTTGTTTTTAATCCGAATATAACATATTTATATGTTTTTGGAATCAGCAAATGATGGAGAATAAGATGAACGTTAATTTGGATCGTTTTATACATTTTTATTTTTTTTTACAATTTTCCGATTTTTAATGACCAAAGTCATTAATTAATTTTTAAGCCACCAAGCTGAAATGCAATACCGAAGTCCGGGCTTTGTCGAAGATTACTTGACCAAAATGTCAACCAATTTGGTTGAAAAATGAGGGCGTGACAGTGCCGCCTCAACTTTCACAAAAAGCCGGATATGACGTCATCAAAGACATTTATCAAAAAAATGAAAAAAACGTTCGGGGATTACATACCCAGGAACTCTCATGTCAAATTTCATAAAGATCGGTCCAGTAGTTTAGCCTGAATCGCTCTACACACACACACACATGCACACACGCACATACACCACGACCCTCGTTTCGATTCCCCCTCGATGTTAAAATATTTAGTCAAAACTTGACTAAATATAAAAAGATAAAACAATAATAAAGTTTTGTTATGTATTGCAAATCCTGACATGGTTCTGGGCGTTTCACAAAATTAATGTGTTAACAAAATTACAAAGCAATGTACATAATGAACATTTTAAAACAAAACCATTTTCTCCCTATAAAAATCAACTAGTACTGTGGCATCAGCATTAACAGGGAAAACAAATCTGAAAATTATTAAAAGCACAATCACCTACAAGATGCACATTATAATACATTATTTATCCAGAATCTATCATAATATTGATTGTTTGTTATTATGTGTTTGCGGCTGCCAGTTTCGGTCAAACTAACGTTCACAACCTGTCTTTCACAACCTTTAAACTCATGTTTGTTTTGAATTTATTTTTTTTAATGACATTGTACTATCTCTACATCACCAATAAATAAAATTCATACACTACCATCTCGTTATACCGACTGCTAAACGTACCAGGCGGGCGGGACGGCTCTGAGTTAGCCGAATGCAATCACGTTGTCTTCTGCGCTTGAGCGCACCCCATACACACATCTTGACATACTCTTGAAAGCGATAAGACACCACCCGAGTAGCCAACGGCGGCTTTCTTTAATTGCGATAACAACTCGTTTCAAACTGTCGTTAAAGACAGGTCCAACTACACTTACTTGTAAGATGTTACATTATGGAGGTCAAAATGGCCAATTTTCTGTAGTTTTCGGGGGAGAAATCTATCCTGTTACTGTATTAAAAAAGAAGCTTAAATTTGTCAGCACATTATTTTATTTTAGTACCAGTTCAGTGCCTCATATGGCTTTTTGACCAATCAGGACGGATTCTAGGTGACCCTCTAAATGTTATAACGTTCAAGCAGGGACCCTTTTTGTTTATCAAGCAAAACATTGACAAGACAAAGTACAAATTTAAATCAACAATACCAACGTGATTTATTCTAAAGAATGACACTTCAAATGCTGCGAGATAATACTCTCTTTATCTAAAAAAAAAAGTACAGAAAAGCTAGTTTTGTCGGTGGGTGCTTCACGGAATAGCAAAGCACCGCCCATCCTCTGAGTGTGCAATGCCGACCCGCTCACTTGGAATCTAAATGATCAAAGTTCGAAAAAATCTAGTGAAATTGCGTCACTCGCTTTACGTCAAATGTATCTTTACAGCATTTCCCATCGTCTGGAGTCGGTTCTAAATATCTCTCTCTCTCTCTCTCTCTCTCTCTCTCTCTCTCTCTCTCTCTCTCTCTCTCTCTCTCTCTCTCTCTCTCTCTCTCTCTCCTCTCTCTCTCTCCCCCTCTCTCTCTCTCCCTCTCTCCCTCTCTCTCCCCCTCTCTCTTTTTCTCTCTCTCCCCTCTCTCTCACTATTCTCTTTCTTTCTCTCTTTCTATCATCATCATCATCATCATCATCATCATCATCATCATCATCATCATCATCATCATCATCATCATCATCATCATCATCATTTTTCTTTTCTTTTCTTGCTCCTCTTACAGTATCACGGTAAATGTTCCCAAATAGATCCTAGTTACCTCAGAGGACGTTAATCCCCAAAGTCAGCCAGTCAGTCAGTCATTAAAGGCAAAAGCGAGGTAACGCACAACTGGGTCCGACCAGTAAAGCCGTCGCTGCCTGTGTGACAACCACCATAAAAATCTACCACAGCGGGAAACTTTCAAGTTAAGTATTTTCAACCATCATGTGCCCGCATTCAACTTTACAATCAAAGGATGTCTGTTGAGATAATCGAATGGATCAAAACTTTGAAACCTGCGCGCATATTCTAAGCCGACTAACACATAATTGTTAAGGACATCATAAAATGGTTCTCGGTGAAAACTTGACCGAGGGCCATTTTACGACGTCCTTGACTCGAGTGTGTGACGTATACTCTTATTGGGCAAGGTAAAGAACACCGAAAATATTTCAATGCCGTTCTCGAGCTACGCTGACTTTTACAAAGGGTACAGCTGACACGGCTTACGTAATCTGGTTTCCTGGTCATTTGTGTGAAAAATCTGTCCGACAAAGAAGAAGAAGAAGAAGTGCGCGCAGAGAGAGAGAGAGAGAGAGAGAGAGAGAGAGACAGAGAGAGAGACAGACAGACAGACAGACAGACAGACAGACAGACAGACAGACAGACAGACAGACAGACAGACAGACAGACAGACAGACAGACAGACTTTCCGCACTCGTTAAAATGTCAGTCGATACTGGAATGAATGTTGAAACATTGTAAACATAAAAAAAATAATAATATTAAAATTAAACATTCATACGAGTTACTATCTGTGACAAGAACGCATAAGAAGTATAGCAACTAAATATTAATCCGCTTACCCATTGCTCCTCTTCGCACCTCGGCCTGTGAGTCGTCCTTTTCCTGAGTACTTGCACACAAGTTTTGCGTATGCATACTTCAGTTCGTCTGGAAAGGGCTGTTTTGAATTCTTGTTCGCAAGTTGAACAGCACGACTGTATTTGACCACGTACACCAAATCGTTCTTTCTGGAAAAGTCTGCCAGCCGTTCAGTAAGATCATTCCAACTTCTGAATGTTTTCCCCAACTGTCATTTGTGCCATTTCTCAGCGATTGATCAACGGTGTGGTTATTATGGATGTAGTAAGTGTCGAATTGTGAGAATGCACAGTTCTGTCCGCCAAGTGGTTTTAAACACTGCGCGTATTTGCACCAAGTAATAACGTGTCACATCAAAATAGTTCTTTACCTGTCAGATAGTTTAGCGCCAAAAACATGAACCAATGATAGCCCATGGATTAGTAAGTCATATGATGTTGGGGCGGGGCCAATGAACTAATGTCAACACAGTAAGTATCAACCAATGTTTGGCTCCGCCCCCACATCACGTGGACTGGGTGGCCGAGTGGTAACGCACTTGCGCTCGGAAGCGAGAGGTTGCGAGTTCGACCCTGGGTCAGGGCGTTAGCAATTTTCTCCCCCCTTTCCTAACCTAGGTGGTGGGTTCAAGTGCTAGTCTTTCGGATGAGACGAAAAACCGAGGTCCCTTCGTGTACACTACATTGGGGTGTGCACGTTAAAGATCCCACGATTGACAAAAGGGTCTATCCTGGCAAAATTGTATAGGCATAGATAAAACAATGTCCACCAAAATACCCGTGTGACTTGGAATAATAGGCCTTGAAAAGTAGGATATGCGCCGAAATGGCTGCGATCTGCTGGTCGATGTGAATGCATGATGTATTGTGTAAAAAATTCCATCTCACACGGCATAAATAGATTCCTGCGCCTTGAGTCCGAGTCTGGAGATACGCGCGCGATAGAAGACTTCATATATATAATCACGTGACCCATAAACCCATCGCCTGTAATTAGATCATACTATTACCGCTTCAGTTCTGAGACATCCTGCTTGCTGGCGCGCGCGCAGAGAAAAAAATTCCCTCTTTATCTTCGCTTCTGATGCTCATCCTATTGTTGTTGGCACTCGGGTTTGTTTGTTTGTTTGCTTAACGCCCAGCCGACCACGAAGGGCCATATCAGGGCGGTGCTGCTTTTGACATATAACGTGCGCCACACACAAGACAGAAGTCGCAGCACAGGCTTCATGTCTCACCCAGTCACATTATTCTGACACCTGACCAACCAGTCCTAGCACTAACCCCATAATGCCAGACGCCAGGCGGAGCAGCCACTAGATTGCCAGTTTTAAAGTCTTAGGTATGACCCGGCCGGGGTTCGAACCCACGACCTCCCGATCACGGGGCGGACGCCTTACCACGAGGATTGGAACTCGGGTAACAGGGAGCGAAGGGCAGTGCCCCACCTAGTGATCGAGTGCCACAACCCAGACTTTTCCCTTAATATATACATAGGTTTTAAACTCCTGCTTCCGGATTATACAAAACACATTAAAACATGTATTAAACAATGGCGACTGGACGTGAGAGGGAACAATAAAGAGACCAAAAAGCAATGTACTCACGTTAAAATGACGAACACGGAACGAATAACAGCGACGTTTCGACCTAAGGGTCTTCTTCAGGCACAAAAACACAAAAATACACACACAAAAAAGAAGAAGAAAGACGATAGAACAAATGAAGAGAAGAATAACTGACAAAACAACTGCACTGCACAAACCAACAAATGACAAAGACACAACACTTCGAATTAACCTAAAATAAATCTCATAACAAAATAATTGTAATCATTTTTTTTTTACAGGAATGCATATGTTTCTGTGTTTGTTTTTGTTTTAATACAAAAAAAACCGTGATCAAATAATCAGAACTCTTTCAAAATATTCTGAATAAAATATATTAAATGCAATAACTTTTTTTTTTTTAATTCAAATAAATGTTTTAGTTTGACTGCATTTGAATAGAAACTGAATTCTGATGAAAGCAGTTACTGTAAAGTCATTTGAAGTCACATGATAAAAATCACATGGTTTAGTTGAGCAGACCAAAAAGTGCAGAGCTAAAATATGTGTATGAATCTGTGTGAAAATCCAGTCCGTTTGTCCACAGGGATGCTAGGAAGCAGTCAAATGGGGTCGCTCAATCTGCTCAAATCCAGTCAAATGGGGTCGCACGGGCCGACAAATGGGGACGTCCCCGTTTGTCGGAAGCGTCCCCATTTGACTGCTCTCCAGTGACAATCGTCCCCATTTGTCGGTAAAACCACCTACACACACACACACACACACACACACACACACACACACACACACACACACACACACACACACACACATACACCACGACCCTCGTCTCGATTCCCCCTCTATGTTAAAACATTTAGTCAAAACTTGACCAAATGTAACAAAAACAAAAACCTTTTGATTGCCGGGCACAGATGAAGTAAACAAGAAAGTTGTCTAACTCCGTCGCGTTGGTGCGACCTATTATAGCACCAAATGATAAAAGGTTTTAAAAAATCATCTTGCAAGCGGCAACTGGCTGGTTAAGTCTGTTATCTCTGCCAAGCTCAGCGTTAAGCCTGGGGGGATCAGGCTCAAAGTTAAGCAAGAAACGCTGTGCTCAACGAACGCAAGACCGCTCATGCACCCCGGTTTTCGCGCTTTCGGCGTAAAGTCAACCATCTAAACTTTGAGCACATTTCCGCCCAGCTTAAGTCGTCTCATGCAACCCACCCCTGGGGCTCAGGCAACTCGGACACTTGCCCGCGTCCTGCTCGCTCTTTATGGTTATCGCTTGTTTCACGCCCCGCCAACCCCATCCTTAATTTTAGGGCCATGTTGTTGTGTCGATTCCTTCCTACGGCGTTCTCATTTTTCGACTGCTAAGTCAAGCGACCGACACCTAATCTTGAGGCACACATTTCTTTCTTTTTCTCAAGGAACCCCAAGGCTTTTAATTACCAGACCACACAGGATAAGTTGAATGACATACATGTTACCATGTGAACTGAAAAAAGGAAACAAGCTTGCATCGGCCTCGAAAAGCATTACAATGCTGAAGAGACAATAAACAATAACAACCAACCAACCAACCAACCCTGGACAAGGTTGATTGGTTATCATTTGTATCGTCTCTTCAGCTGATATTGCTATTCGAGTCCGATGTAAATTTGTTTCTTTTCTCAGTTCACATGGCACGCTCCATGCTGAAAAACTATTTACAATCAGGTCTATCACAATAAAAAGAAGGTTCTCATCAAACATCATAATTTTCACAGGAACACACAACCATCACACACGCCGGTATCTTCCCCAAGGAACAGTAACAGCGTGCACGGGAGCAGATTGGCCGGCGTTCCTTCACAGTCCACGGCATCTTTGAGGAGCAGATTGGCCGGCGTTCCTTCACAGTCCACGGCATCTTTGAGGAGCAGATTGGCCGGCGTTCCTTCACAGTCCACGGCATCTTTGAGGAGCAGATTGGCCGGCGTTCCTTCACAGTCCACGGCATCTTTGAGGAGCAGATTGGCCGGCGTTCCTTCACAGTCCACGGCATCTTTGAGGAGCAGATTGGCCGGCGTTCCTTCACAGTCCACGGCATCTTTGAGGAGCAGATTGGCCGGCGTTCCTTCACAGTCCACGGCATCTTTGAGGAGCAGATTGGCCGGCGTTCCTTCACAGTCCACGGCATCTTTGAGGAGCAGATTGGCCGGCGTTCCTTCACAGTCCACGGCATCTTTGAGGAGAAGCGACAAGCAGGTCTTTCCGAGGCCTGCGAAAGACGAAGGCGGCGGCAGCTGCTGCACCAGCCTAACCACAACAGTCCCAGTTGTTTGATTCGTTCATGGCCTGAAACTCCCAAGGTTTTGTTACGTATATGACCGTTTTTACCCCGCCATTTAGGCAGCCATACGCCGCTTTCGGGGGAAGCATGCTGGGCATTTTCGTGTTTCTATAACCCACCGAACTCTGACATGGATTACAGGATCTTTTCCGTGCGCACTTGGTCTTGTGCTTGCGTGTTCACACGAAAGAGGATAAAGCACTAGCAGGTCTGCACATTAGTTGACCTGGGAGATCGGGAAATTCTCCATCCTTAACCCGGCCACCAAGCGGCGGGATTTGAACTCACGACCTTCCGATTAGGAGGCCGATGTCTTATCCACTAGGCCACTGCGCCAGTCTGACAGCCCCAGTGCCCACAGCGGCGGCCTTGCCTCTCCAGAATTGGACTCCACAGCCAGCCGGGACTCCACACCAGATGAAATTCACAAGCACAGACGTCCTCGTCGGATCCGACAGACTACCCGGTAAGATAAGGATTGTCCATATTGTCAAAAAGCTGCAAGATTGCTTCTGGGGCAAGTTCAGTACTGATGCACACAGAAGAGGCCAAAGAAGGCCAAATTCACATTTAAAACTGGTTGACCGATTGTTGAAAATGACCAATTACAACCACAAACAGTCGAATTCAGGGCTACTTAATCAACAGGTCTGTTCTTACTTGTGAAAATGACCAATTAAAAAAAAGACGATAACAAGGACAAAGGTACCAACAAAACTTTCCTAACAAGTCTTGGGGTTTCGAGGATAACGGTTTTCAAGCTTTGGGAAAGTAGTACTTAAGTCTCCCCCTTTGGGTCACGCAGTCCAAAAAGCTCAGTTTGCTGATGTGTGTGTGTGTGTGTGTGTGTGTGTGTGTGTGTGTGTGTGTGTGTGTGTGTGTGTGTGTGTGTGTGGGTGTTTAACGTCACCTAACCAACACTGAAGGTAATTTATCTGCGATCATGATACTTGAACTTTTTCTTGGCGTCTTCCTGAGCACAACACCCCAGCCACTTGCTCCGGACGAGACAATTAAGTTGTATTGTTTTACCAGGCTCTTACGCACGCACGCTGGTAATCTGTTTTCCAAGCTGGCAGTTTCTGGCACCTAGCTCTGAGAGAGAGAGAGAGAGAGAGAGAGAGAGAGAGAGAGAGAGAGAGTGTGTGTGTGTGTGTGTGTTTCAGTCTCCCTCTCTCTCACCCTACCCTCATTCTCTCTCTCCCTCCCCCCTCTCTCTCACACACACACACACACACACACACACACACAAGCTGCTTTCCCGCCACGGGCCGGGCCAGACACATGAGAGCTGGCACCCAAATAAACGACGGCGTTATTACGTACCGTCTGGCTGGCTCCTTTGGCGCTGTGTGGGCCAGTGGTTAAGACGCAAAGGTTAGGTTAACATCGCAGCAACTGTCTGTCTGAGGAGCGCTGTAGGTGGCCCTCAAGTTCCTATCAACAGGTCTGGAGCCGTCATGTCAAAAAAGAAAAAAATTCAGAAGAAAAAAAAAGAGAAAAGAAAGTTAAACTGCGGCCCACAGCTTCTCCCAGAACGTTGACCTGGGATGTACGTGTACCGGTGAGAAATGTGACCCTCCACCACGGAATGAGTCGCATGTCACCTTTGCATGATTTTCATATTTTTACATTTTGCTAAAGAGTTTTTTATGCTCTATCCAGTGGTGCAAACCGTTTTAGAAAAGAGCAAAATCTGTTTGAGTTATAAGCCTGTGACTAAGGTGACCCTTACACTGTTACCAGACACTCCCCTGACTTATATTAAAGGACCAGACCATGCTGTTTTAAAGGTTATTAGAACCACTAACCGATGACTGAAGGTTAGAAAAATGCACCTAAAGATGTCAAAAATGTAAAGAAATTCACCGATTCGTAGCTTTATAATTATGATTTAATTAAAAACGTTCCGCCAAATTCGTCTGCTACACGAGACTTCGAAATGGCCGCCAGTAGACGAGAACCGGCTGTGACGTCATCTAGTGTCAGGAAACCGAAAGTTACAGCTTACGCTCAAGTGGGCGTTTGCCTACATCGAGCATCAACAACACGCCGAAGGAATGCGCACGGCTGCTGATAGCTATGAAGTATAGAAAAAAGGTTCAGGCATCAGTTGTCACCTTTTTCCGATGGGCTTACAACTTCTGCAGCAAGACTGATTAACTGTCTCGAATTGTGGAACGGTCAACACGATGTGCTGTGTTTCGCGACACTTTCTTCCAATGCGAACGCAGTTAAGCCGGCAAGAAAACCTGGCACACAAAAAACAGCTGTTGCCTAACGCAGTTCCAGTTCCGACAATTGTTGACCACTCACAGGAGGTCAGAAACCGGATACCAATGTCATCAGAACAATCTGCTTTCACGAAACGCAGACGAAAGGAAGTGAGTACATGTATACTGAATGTGTTCTGTAAGGGATAGGGGTTCAGTGTCACCACCCACCTGAAAGTTCCCTCTCTCTCCCTCTTTTACACTCACCTGGATAATCGATGAGTCTCAGTTTTAATCAGTGTCCGTCCATACACACATAGACATTCACACAAACACACACACACTTACACACGTTGTTATAGTTGTTATCTTTTAATTCAGTGTTTTATTAAATGGATAAAGAAATCGTTAATACAGCAAGCTTGCATGAATAATTTGCTGTTGTCCTTTTTTTCAGATCAGGTTCTGTAATACAGTAATACAAGTACAAATTCATGTTTGCAGTCATACTCATAGTGTGTGAGTGTATGTGTGTGTGTGTGTGTGTGTGTGTGTGTGTGTGTGTGTGTGTGTGTGAAAAGCACTTTGATACTTAAAACATCTGTGTTCTTTGATTTTATTACAAAACTGCAGTCAGAATATTAAGCAGATCTATTCCAACAATACATTTTGATCAGCAGTAAATGTAATGTCAAATTATGAACAACAATCCTGTGAGCAGATATATCTAACAGAAACAAATAGTCTAGCAAAATAATACAACCAAGTACATGTACGGACTTCATCATCCACATAAAACAATTGATTGTAGGAAGAGCACAACTCTGTGTTATTACCACTGCTTCAGTCAAACTGCCAGTTCAACTTAATCTCTGTGTTATTTTTTTCTCAGAGTAACATGGTAAAAACAACACCCAGCTGGATTGTTTGATCATGCAGCATGATTTACCCGCATAGAAAACTACTGAAACACCTAAACAGAAATAACAATGTCTACAGAAAAAAATCCACTATTTGATTGCCAGGTAACGCTGGCGATGAGAATGTCATCAAAGAAACTGATGGTGCTCGTGCCGAGCAGCTCTCTCATGCCTCTCGCAAATGTCGCTGGGGCTGAGACTAGTCCAAAGGGTACCCGGCAAAACTGCATGCGTCCTTGTGGTGTCTGAAATGCCGTCTTTGGTCTGTCTTTCTTCTCAATGAAGATCTGGTAAGTAGCCTTTGGCCAAGTCGAGTTTGGTGAAATACTCTGCACTTGCCAATGATGCAAAAATCTCTTCAGGATCAGGAATGGGTTCTGCGTCGAAAATTGTTATCTTGTTAAGGGCCCTCAGGTCCAAACACATACGTTTCCGCGTCGAATTCTTCTTGGGAACGAGAACAATCGGGGAGCAGTATGGGGATGTGGAGGGTTCGATGATCCCTAACTCTCGTAGTTCCTTCACTTCCTGGATAATGTCTTCCCGTGCTGCGAATGGCAGTGGGTACTGTTTCGTCCGCGTAGGTACGTCTGTCGTCACCCGGATTGAATGGACTACTGTGCCTCTTGATGCTCCTGGTGATGCTCTTAAACATTGCTTGAACTCACGGAACGCTGCTTCAACCTCCTGGACTTGATCAGGGTCCAACTCTTCATCGATGTGGGCCTCCTTCCAGCTGGAAGTTGCCTCATCCTGCGGCAGTTCCACAGTCTCACGGTTGAATGGTGTTCCGTCCTTTTCTTCTAGCAATACTGCTACCGCTGTTGGCTTGGTGCCCTGGGGACACACGTTGTTTCCTACGATCTGGTCGTAGGGTATCGTCTTCGGTACTAGCATCTGGTTTGACATCGTTGTCTGGTACTTCTTCTTCCTCTCTGTTGTCATTCTTGCGGTGCTGTTGCCTCTGTCTACGTAGAGCTTGAGCATGTTGGCATGGTATACCTTCTGCGTGGTCAACATGTCAATTCTGTAGTCATTGTTGAAAACTTCCACAACTCTGTAAGGGCCTTTCCACTGCATATGGAGCTTGTTTGCTGTAGTCGGTAGAAGTAGCAGAACTTGGTCTCCGACTGCGAACTTCCTCCTTGTGGATCTCTTGTCGTGGTGATGCTTCTGAATCGCTCTGGCATTGTCCACTGCGTCGTGTGCCACCTTACAGGCGTCGTAGATCATGGTCTTCAAGTCAATGACGTATTGGTGGGTAGTCTTGGCCTCCTGGGCACTCTCTCTGCCAGTCCAGGCGTTGGCGAGTAAGTCGATGGGTCCTTTCGGTTGCCTTCCGAAGAGCAGTTGGAATGGGGAAAATCCTGTACTCGCGTTGGGCAGTTCTCTGATGGCGAAGAGTAATGCCGGCAGATACCTGTGCCACAGCCTTGGTTGAGTCGAGATGACCTTGTTCAGCATGGGCTTCAGGGTGCCGTGCAGACGCTCGACGATACCATTGGACTGCGCATGGTAAGGCGACGAAAATACACCTTTTATGGAGAGTAACTTCCGGAACTCTCGCATCATGTCTGAGGTGAACTGGGATCCATTGTCTGACTGGATTTCATCGGGAATCCCCATCCTGGCGAAAACAGAAAACAGTGCTTCGGCCACTGTAACAGAGTCTATCTTCTTCAGTGGTATTGCTTCCGGAAATCTAGTCGCCACATCGATGACTGTCAGGATGTGCGAGTGCTTCTCCTCCGTGGGAGAAGACAAGGGGCCAACGAGGTCGATAGCTACTCGCTTGAATGGTGTCTCTATCCTTGGCATGTTATCTAAGGGAATATCTCTTGTCTTTCCCTTGGCTTGAGTCCTCTGGCAAATATCAGAGGATCTACAATACTCTGCGACAGCTGTAGACATCCCTGGCCAGAAAAATCGCGCTCGGATTCTATCCGTTGTCTTGTGCTTGCTACAGTGTCCCGAGATTTTATCCTTTTTCATCCTTTAAGCCTAGCGCAGAACCGCGCGAGGTGACATGCGACTCATTTCGTGGTGGAGGGTCACAAATGACCATAAACTGGAGCAGTTCACTCAACGATCTTACTCTAGCAGTAGAAGATCTTTGGTTCACTCACACCGCTCTCTGCGTCTGCCTAAAAGTTGAAAGCACCAACACGTTTTACTGGTCTACTCCTGAAGGTTGGAAGCACCAACACGTTTTACTGGTCTACACGTTTTACTGGTCTACTCCTGAAGGTTGGAAGCACCAACACGTTTTACTGGTCTATTTCTGGAGGTCTTTGTTTTTGCCCCGAAGTACTGAAACTGAGAACATAAATAACCCGCGAATCTTTAAACAAAAGTGAGAAGAAGACAAGAAATTTAAAACAAGTCGCGTAAGGCAAAATTACTACATTTAGTCAAGCTGTGGAACTCACAGAATGAAACTGAACGTAGTCCGCCGCTAGTGCAAAAGGCAGTGAAAGTGACGAGCCTGTTTGGCGCGGTAGCGATTGCGCTGTGCTTTACTGTACCTCTCTTCGTTTTAACTTTCTGAGCGTGTTTTTAATCCAAACATATCATATCTATATGTTTTTGGAATCAGGAACCGACAAGGAATAAGATGAAATAGTTTTTAAAACGATTTCGGAAATTTAATTTTGATCATAATTTTTATATTTTTAATTTTCAGAGCTTGTTTTTAATTCAAATATAACATATGTATATGTTATTGGAATCAGAAAATGACGAAAAATAAGATGAAATTGATTTTGGATCGTTTAATAAAAAAATAATTTTAATTAGAAGTTTCCAATTTTTAATGACCAAACTCACTCATTAGTTTTTAAGCCACCAAGCTGAAATGCAATACCAAACCCCGGCCTTTGTCGAAGATTGCTTTGCCAAAATTTCAATCAATTTAATTGAAAAATGAGGGTGTGACAGTGCCGCCTCAACTTTTACAAAAAGCCGAATATGACGTCATCAAAGGTATTTATCGACAAAAAGAAAAACGTCCGGGGATATCATACCCAGGAACTCTCATGTCAAATTTCATAAAGATCGGCCCAGTAGTTTAGTCTGAATCGCTCTACACACACACACAGACACACACACAGACACAGACACACACACACACACACACACACACACACACACACACACACACACACACACACACACATATAGGCCACGACCCTTGTCTCGATTCCCCCCTCTATGTTAAAACATTTAGTCAAAACTTGACTAAATGTAAAAAGAAACATTTGAAGGAGGTGAAGGGTGGAGGGGGTGGCGAACGGAAGGGGGGGGGGGGGGGCGATAGTTGACGTAGTTGTGAAGTTAGCAATACTTCTTCTGCGTCTTGTGTAAGGTAGTATCTTTTCTGCAGGAACAGTCTTTTCGAAGGATTAGGGGTCGCGGGAGGGGGGGAGGGGTGGGGGGGGAGCGGCCTTCGACGGAATGAGTTTTTTGCTCATGGTGTATTAGGCCCCAAGAACCGCAATGGGTCAACTCGAGGAAAGGATGATGTGTGTGCGGGGATCCCCCCAAAACAACACTGTGAGTAAATATGGAGTGTACAATCATGTATATTTTTTTTAATGTAAACACATGTTTTGAAGAAATAGTTCAGTGTCTATTTGGGCCCGCGAATTGCAGGGGATCAGTTAGGCCGTAACATATGCTTTTTTCCTCCCGTCGTTACGACACATTCAAGGCTGCAGAATGATTACATAAAAGATAACCTTTCAGGTAACAAAAACGCTAAGTATGTTTTAAATTTTGTTTTAACAAAACACGCACAAAAAACACACACTTTTTTTTTATTTTATTTTTTTTAACAAAATCCAATCTTAACGTCAAAGGACTGTTTACGTTACCAAAGAACAAATCCTTCTATAAATGAAAATTGTGTGCACCCTTCAAGCCAATCTTCTTAACCATGCCATTACTAGTCTTTATGTTGAAACTGCGCCACCCGAAGGCTGTTCCGCTTACTGAGAAAACAACTGCAAAGATGGACAGTTTTTTTCTGCATGTGATTGTCAACGCAGGATTCTTGATAGTTTGTCTTTGTCAATGGGTCTGCCGCCGCTGACTCTGTGCGAGCGTTTCTCGGTTCTTTGTTTTATGTTTTGTCACAAAACACTGACATCGTGTTTTATATAAAAATGTGGACGGAATCGTTTGCAGAGGGACGAAAAGGATTTACAATTTTTTTTCAGTTAATTAAAAATAGTATACCGAAAGCGCCATTTTGGAAAGTTTTCTGACGATTTGGACCAAATAATTAAATGAAATTTAATCAACGAGCGGTTTGCATCGCCCAGCTCTCCTGTCATGAGTCACTTACGGTCGTTATCATTATTTAGTTAGTTTTCATAGATACCCATTATTCAAAGCAGATTAAGACCGTTGGATTGAGGAAGTCAAACCTACAGTCTAGCTAACGCATGCAAATCCCGTGCCATACAGGGCTTAAACGCTTCGCATAACATAAACAAACACATTGTACGCTGGAGAATATTATGGTTTGCATGCAATGACTACCAAACACAGCATTCAGATTTCAAAAATAGAACACTTAAACACTAATTCTAAGACCTTCCTCGTGTGTGTTGTCATCTATTCAACTCCCATAACGAACGCTGTAGCTCTCGGCTCAATTTCAAATCGGTATCTCTTGGAATAGCGCATGAAAAACTAGGAGTCGCACAAAGTGCGTCACAATGAGAATTACAGTCTGGGATTCCTACTCAAAACACAGCCGTTTTCAATTTGAGTAACTCAGCGCTCAAACGTTTATTTTAAGGTATTCCTGGTGTGTGGTCACAAGTTACAACCCCCAACCTGTACTGTATAGCTCTTGGGGCGATTTGAGACAGTTTTCTCGTTAGATATAATCCCTTTGATTATTGTATTGATTTATGTGTGTAGCGCCGTCGTGCTTTGTCAGCAGAGGGGAAGAGTGCAGGTGGGGCGGAACATCTTCAGACGTTGAGCTGCAATTTGCTTCTGTCTGCAGGTAAAAAAGAAACGAAAAGAAGGTACATCCGAAATGTGCCAAGGTCTTAACCCAGTGATTCATTTGACAGCAAAGGTAACATGTACGCCAAGACGTCTGGCTGGAGAAGTTTAAATTGGGGAACATGCTACAGGTGTTTTCATGACCGACAAACATCTCAACACTTTTTTCTTTGAAATATTGCCAGACAAACCGTTAACAAAAAGCGTTCTTGGGGTGTCATCCCACAGCTTTTAAGTGCCAAGTAGGCCTCTGGTTGTTCTCACGTGAAATAAAGGGCTGATTCATGGTTAATTGTTGCAGGCTCTTTCAACCACAGGGGATGAACAGGGCTGTCCAGATTTCCCCCCGGGCTTCTCGCCTTTTTAACAGACTACTTTGAAGCACGCATATCTACCTGGGAAACTGTCTCTAGAACAAAAAACAAGAAAGGTAGGTTGTTGGAACGTTTGTTATTGACAAAACAATACATTCACAGATATTTCGACCCAACAATCTTTTAAGTGAACAGACAAACAAATATTCACACAAAACTTATCTTTGAATAACTGTTCACTTAAAAGACCGTTAGGGGGGGGGGGATATCTGTGAATGTGTTGTTTTGTCAATAGCAAACATTCCAACAACCTACCTGTCTTGTTTTTTGATTCTGAATTTTGGAACGTTGGCAGTCTCCTTGTTTTTTAATTTTGTCTCTAGGACAGTTTAGGATGGTCAAAGTATTCTTTTTCTTCGTGCTAATTGAGTTTTTATTTGTGAAAAGCGTATCTCTGGCTTGTAACTTCTGCTTAGTTATTCTTTTTCGTGAAATAGTTGACTACCAACAAAAACACTTACAAAACAAACACACACAAAACAAAAAAACTCACACAAAACAACAATCCTTTTGCATGAAATGTGTTTACATGTACTGATTGATTCTTAAGTTTTACCCCAAACAACCCCAATGGGTCAACTAGGACTGACAACGTTAAATCTATTTTTCCATTGTTCTTGTTGCTAGCCAAATATTATTTGTATACCGCAAGACTGAAAGACATGTTGCCACACATTGATATTTTTAAGAAAATTGTACAACAACGATTTAGAATAGAAAGATATAACGCCTTCATTAGTAGCAATACTCAACAATTTAATGCTGATTGGAACAAGTACAAGGATCATTTTTGATTGATCCTGTTTTTTTGTGGTTTGTTTTGGTCTCCTATTATACGTGTCCAGTTTAAAGGCCTTATGTCCACACGTGTGCAGCACAAGAAGACACGCCATGTTCGCGGAGGAGGGAAAAGCGGAGGCATGCTGTCAGTGTGCTACAAGTTCAGAAGCCGTAGAGATGACGTCATCTTACTAAATCTAGGTTTATGTTTTAATGTCCGGTACAACCACAGAGGGTTATCCTATACATGTCCCGGTTTTAAATACCCCGTCTTTCATGTGATTCAATGTAAGAAACTCTACACATGTCAAGGAAAGTAGACTACACCAACGTCTGGTATGAATTGGATGTTTCATGACTTTCAATGCTCCCCCGACCTTGGGCGACCACTCAGGGCCGACACATACACTCTTCTTTACTGGAGTTTTAAGATCCACCCGCTTCTCACCGAGTTAACTTATTCACAGTTGAGGTTTACCGCAACCTAAAATAGAATGGCCCATGAAAAAAATTCAAATCTTGTCAGATACACCAACATCTTCAAGAAAAGTATATATCTTATCGGGAACATGGAAATATAAAACTTTCTGCACGGTATCGCTATCACAAATGTTATTGATTTGACCTTTGAACCAAGGAGAGTATTCAGGACCGGTTTAACTTCGTCCTCTGTCCTGTGTGTAAAACATGGTCCACCTTCAGAAGCTATTGGCAGTCATGTCATATCACAGTCATGTCATATCACAGTCATGTCATATCACAGTCATGTCATATCACAGTCATGTCATATCACAGTCATGTCATATCACAGTCATGTCATATCACAGTCAACAGTGGGAGGTTCCAGGACACAGAAGTCCTTCAAAGGTCAACTTTCAGATCTTGTTCAAAATCCTGGTCCCGTTAAGAAAATGAAAAATCTTGTCAGGGTGAACGTTCAGAAACGATATCTTTAGAGCAGCTCCACGGCAATGTTTGTCACGAATTCAGTAAACGTTGGTATGAGGGTGTTGTGAAGTTGTTAAGTCTGTGGTTTATCATAATGTGTGTCTTCGCCCTTGACCAGATAAGTTAGAATAAGTGTCGCGTGCGTCACCGTCAAATGCCCTCAATGCCGACATGTGCAGGGACCTAAACAAATGTGTTGTCCGCTTCCTGTCCTTGTATTACATGCAACGAGGAATGATACCTGGCTGTGAAGGATGACGTACAGAACTTAATGGCCATCGTCCAGACTGCTCTGCACTACAACATACACTTTGTGACAGCCGGAAATGTGGAAAGTGACCTGCCTGTGTGACATACCCTCAGCAAAATCACTACGATGCAGATACCCAGCCGCAGTTTATATCAAACCAATGTGAGCAACTCAAACAGCAACAGACGTTCACACGGAAGCAGCTGAAGATCTGTACGAACAAGGTCCAGCTGAAAATACTGAAACAGCAATAACAATACTGCCCTTTGTTTATCTGGTCTTTACAACCGCAATGGGTCAACCGAGGCAATGATAATTTGGGGAAAAGATAATTTGGTGGGAAACCAATGACTCTGAATATTATGGATTCTTGTTCGCAAATATGGCGCTCTTGACGATAAAACTATTTCATCTATGATATGTTCCCAAATACGTTTAAACAAAACGCACTGAAGCTGTGAGTATGTCAGTAAAACTGACAACTGCCATGAAAACAAAAGCGAAACGCGATAAGAAAAGAAGGTCAAGAAACAAATTTCCAGAAACAGACAGACAGAGAGACAAGAAGAGAGAGAGGGGGGGGGGGGGGGGGGGGGGGCAAAAACAAAAAACTTCCGGAGACCGAAACAAACCCATACACTTTCGCGCACGCACTTTCGCGCGCGCACACACACACACACACACACACACACACAAGCTGGCAGGGCAGCAGTGAGTCAGCAGGTCTTGGCCCACTTGCCGATGACCCCCCGCAGGGACCAGAGTCCAGCCCTGTCTGGACAGGCATGATGCAGGAATGCGTCCATCTCGCCTGACGGCTAGCTCATCTTTAGTCCATTTGCTGGCGCGCATTTAGTCTACAGCAATGTCCCATATGTACAGACGTATACCCCCCCCCCCCCCCCCCCCCAGCTGCGTGCTAATCGCATGCCGCAGAGTGGGACATGGGAATGTGTCCCACTTCGCTCAGGGGTATAGACTGCAAGCAGCTTGCTTCGCATTAAAGGAATAATGTTTTTTTGCAGTCTGGAAAATGTGATCCATGAAGAAAATTGATTTAGTCGTGTAGCAGCATTTTCTTTAAATAAAAAAAAGTTTAGCGTGCGGGGTGTCGAATGTCTTCCATTTTATTCACAGTTCATCTGAAGGGTCAAATATCTCCGCCTTTGTTTTGACCAATCATACACTTGCGGATGCACGTGCGTGTGTGTTCTCTGACCAACCGTTCACACGTCTGATATAATGTGACGGTAGTAGGATGGTAGTCTTCGACCGCATCATCTCCTTGGGAGGCACCACAACAGTGGTAATTAATTACATCAAAGTGAGTGAATGTGCTTCAGGACGCTCCTTCTCACCGGTTCTGGAAACGAAAAGTTGTCCAGAAGAGCCGCCTCTTCCCTTTCCACAGAAGAGTGGCAAGGACCACGTTGAATCTTCTTTTTTTTTTAAACACCCGTTAACAGACATCAACTTGAAATGGAGATATCACGGCACGATAAGATCAAACATTTAACAAAAAATCCTGTACAAAAGCGCAGCCTGGTGCTGATGTTAGAATGTCAGTAGCAGTAGCTGTTAGATGGGCACCTACAGATCAACATAATGCAAAAATATCATCACCACAGTCACAGGCAGATGTGTGCAACACAGATCTTATCCCCTGTAAAAGCAGACCTGCCGTGCGGTGAATGTTTAATGTTTGCCAACCAGAGCAAATGTCTGTGTGTATCATCCGTCTTACCAAACGTGCAGAAAAGCTTGTTTACAGGTGAGAGTGAATTGGCTTCAAAGCGGCGCTACGAGGCCTGCTGACGTTTTGGACAGGCTTTACGGCGCTCCGAGTGTTTCTCTGTCGTTTTACACGCTTGAGCCTCGGAACATGGCTACAAATCATCTTCCTTGGATTAAGAGGTCCACAAGAGGACGCGATGGCTGTCAAAATGCCAGAACAAGCGCGCGCGCACACACACACACACACACGCACGCACGTACGCACGTACGCGCACACACACACACACACGCACGCACGCACGCACGCACACACACATACACACACACACACACATAATTTACAACGATGTCTTATACCTCACCTTTAAAGGCACAGTCAGCCTCCCGTAAACCATCACAGACACTGACAGGCTTTTACACACAGTACAAACACCCTTTCATTTAAACCTTCACCGCTTGAGAACATCCTAGGTGCCCTCCGTAAAGAGCGAGCAATTTTCACAGAATTTATTTTTGCGTGGTTTATCTTACCCCTGAGCCATCGTTAACCCGTGTGATCCAGTTTGCTTTTTTTCACAATTTAGTTTGTGATTTCAATGCGACTCGCTGTAAGCTTATCTGCAATAGCATGTTATTGTGTACCTCTGAATCTAAAACGCAACAAACGGCTGCGAGTCACGCGAACTAGAGCGATGGCGGTTGACCGTTCAGAGGAACTGACACGTTTCGGGGCTTTTCTTTTTTCAAACTTTTAAAACTTCGAATTGTACTGATCTTGTCTTGATGAAAAGGAATTATTTTATGATTTAAGAATGTTTGTGTAACAAGCTGTCAATTTATTATTTCGATTTTAAAAGTTAGGTCTAGCGCCAAAACGAGGCGCCCGATTGTGATACTGAACAATCCGGCTGGCCACGAAAACAAAATAATTATTTGAAAATTGCTCGCTCTTTACGGAGGGCACCTAGGATGTTCTCAAGCGGTTAGTGTTTAAATGAAAGGGTGTTTGTACTGTGTGTAAAAGCCTGACAGTATCTGTGATGGTTTACGGGAGGCTGACTGTGCCTTAAAGGGAAAGTACCTGAGAAAAAGGCCCTCAGATTGCTTCCCAAGTTATACCGTAAGATTCTGCGTTGCAAATAGGGGAAGGTTGCCTAACATTGACCACTTCCAAATATGAACCACCTCCTGATCTGACTAACTAGAGGTGCTAGAGCGCTCAAAACATTTGAAGAAACAGAAATCTCAAAACTGTTAGGCTTTTTCTCTCTTTTACACTTTTGGTAGCGTACATTCTAAATTTGACACTTAATACGGACTAGTTTCTGTCCACAGAAAAAGCTGTTATCACACAAAAATTGCTATTATGAGTTATTTCTAATATGATGACTGTTAGCAAATGATAACAGACATGTCGAGAAAATGAGTTATCAGTATGAGCCGGAAACGAATACTGATATCATTTTTGTGTGTACCAAATGTCAACTCCTTTGCTTATGATGAAGAAGAAGAAGAAAAAGAAGAAGAAGAAGAAGAAGAAGAAGAAGAAGAAGAAGGCAATACTCCAGTATTAAAAGCTAGGTGCAAACAAGTCAAAAACACCAAGAACATCCTGATTGAAACCTGAAAATGGTCCTCTCATTCGCATGTGGGACTATGACGGATATCAGTTCATCAGCAACTTTTCGACACGACTGGTTTGTCAGCAAGCAACTGGCTTCTGGGCTTGTATTGTTGTGAAGGGGTACTTATCTTATCAACAAAAGACGGGCGCAGTGGTGTAGTGGAAAAGACATCGGCCTCCAAATCGGAAGATCGTGAGTTCAAATCCAGGCTGCGGCCGCCTGGTGGGTTAAGGGTGGAGATTTTTCCGACCTCCGAGGTCAACGTATGTGCTGACCTGCTAGTGCCTTATCCCCCTTCGTGTGTACACGCAAGCACAAGACCAAGTGCGCACGGCAAAGATCCTGTAATCCATGTCAGAGTTTGGTGGGTTATAGAAACACGAAAATACCCAGCATGCTTGCCCCGAAAGCGGCGTATGGCTGCCTGAACGGCGGGGTAAAAATGGTTATACACGTAAAAATCAACTCGTGCAAAAAAAACAACATAAGTGAACGTGGGAGTTTCAGCTAATGAACGAAGAAGAAGAAGAAGAAGAAGAAGATATCAGCAAAAACTGATAGTCTCAGCAAGACCAACGCATGAATGTAGAGTGCATCTCGCTAGTTGGCTATTTTCATCTTGCAATCTAAGTCTTTTTAAACGCTGATTTAAAATTGCTCTGATTCCGAAAAAAAACAATTGTTCAGAAATATAAACGGGTGACGGTCGTTCAATGGCAACAGTTCAGGTCCCTGAAGACTCTAAATGGGTGCCCAACGCGCGTGCATGACGGTTTATGTGTGTGCGGGACTTTCTGTTTTGACTCTGTGAGTGTGTGTGTGTGTTTGTGTGTGTGTGTGTGTGTGTGTTTGTGTGTGCGTGTGCACGTGTGTTTGTGTCTGTGTGTGTGTTTTGATGACGACATGACGTTTAAGGAATAAACAGCTTCAGCTGATAGAATTTCAAGAAACAGCACGTGAAGAGGAAGGGGCGGGGACGGGGGGGGGGGGGGGGGGGAGAGAGACGGGCCAAAATCTCTTTCAGCACAAGACGAAGGAAAGAAAAAGCCACAGAAAAGTTGCTAAACTCCCGAAAGGGCTGTTATGACAGTAAGGACAAGGGGAGCAAATCGATAAGCTGAAGCAGACGTGATACCGGAAGTAGAACATGTTTCCCCTACGCGTGCAGCTCGTGCCGACCTTCAGAGGTCACTGTAACCATCTCTCTTTCTCTTTCTCTTTCTCTCCCTGTCTCTCCCTCAGGTTGCATGCAGTATCTCACTCCCTCCATATCTCTCCCTCTCTCTTTCAGATTTAAGCCTCATCCCCCCCCCCCACCCCCCCCCCCCCCCCCCTGTCTCTGCCTCTCCCAGCTTATATATTTGTATATATCTCTCTCTCTCTCACTCTCTCCCCTCCCTCTCACTGTCTCCCGCTCAGATTGCAGCCTCACCTTTCTCTTTCTCTCTTTCTCTCTCTCTTTCTCTCTCTCTCTTTCTCTCTCTCTTTCTCTCTCTTTCTTTCTCTCTCTCCCTCTCTTTCTCTGTCTCTTTCTCTGTCTCTCTCTCTCTCTCTCTCTTTCTCTCTCTCTTTCTCTGTCTCTTTCTCTCTCTCTCTCTTTCTCTCTCTCCCTCTCTCTCTCTTTCTCTCTCTCCCCCCTCTCTCTCTCTCTTTCTCGCTCTCTCTTTCTCTGTCTTTCCTTCTCTCTCTTTTTCTCTCTCTCTCTCGTTCTCTCTCTCTCTCTTTCACTCTCTCCCTTCCCTCTCACTGTCTCCCTCTCAGATTGCAGCCTCACCATCCCCCACTCTCTCTCTCTCTCTCTCTTTAACTCTCTCTCTCTCTCTCTCAGGTTGCACAGCCCGACAGGTCACAGTGTTCACGTGCTGGAGACCCGGGAGGCCTAGCAGCAGCAGCAACAGCTCTGTACGTCTGCCTGGGTCACTCCACGACCTTGCCTTTTGTCCACCGCCGCGGTTGTCCTGGCAGCGTTGCTCTTGTGAAATTCCGCGCTGCTCTCCGGCTGCCCTGGCGTCTTCCGTGTGACCTCTCCTCCCTGTCTCTGGCCTAGCGTCTTCCGTGTGACCTCTCTTCCCCGTCCCTGGCCGGGTGGACCACTTTGTGGACACTGCTTCAATGTCGCTGATTGAAGTGATCCAGTCTCGTGCATGTCCTCGTAAAGAACGTCTGATGATTCACATTGTTAACGAAGAGCAATGTTTTTATTTTTTTGGGGGGAGGGGGTTAGGGGGATTGAGGGTTGGGGGTGCGAGGGGGTGGGGTGTTTTGCTCTGAAGAGTTCAACGATCAGTTCGTCCGTCTTGGAAATAGAGAGTTTTGAAAATTGTGCACAACGATTTGATCAACAGCCTGCTGTTACTGGTGTCAAAATACATTGTGCTGTAAATATGTTTTGATGTGAGTCAATGCGGTCCCGCATGGTCCGCCAGGTTTAAGGGAGAGAAACAACAATAATCAGTCAATCAAGCAATCAGTCAATCAATCAGTCAATCAATCAGTCAATCAGTCAGTCGCTCAGAGATGCATTACTTTGTTAAGGTCGGTGGCCTAGTGGTAAGGCGTCCGCCCAGTGAGCTGGAGGTCGTGGGTTCGAACCCCGGCCGGGTCATACCTAAGACTTTAAAATTGGCAATCTAGTGGCTGCTCCGCCTGGCGTCTGGCATTATGGGGTTAGTGCATGCTAGGACTGGTTGGTCCGGTGTCAGAATAATGTGACTGGGTGAGACATGAAGCCTGTGCTGCAACTTCTGTCTTGTGTGTGGCGCACGTTATATGTCAAAGCAGCACCGCCCTGATATCACCCTTCGTGGTCGGCTGGGCGTTAAGCAAAACAAACAAACTTTGTCAAGGTGCTAATGTGCACTACTCTGGACATGTCTTTTCCATTTGCGTTTTGTCATTTTAACGCTGCCAGTAGACCATGTGATTCAATGTGAGTCTGCAGTAACCTCCACGCACACACGAAGAGCTGAAGGCATATTTTCATCAGATTTTTCGTAGAAATTGGTAATGACATACTGCAACTTCTCTGACATTTTTGTTCCTCGACGTTATTCAGTTTCCCTTCGTTGCAAGCTGTACGCAGGAAAGGAAGGCAGCATCATTCGCCTCGCTGTCCGGGTGGACAATATTAACGTGTGATCGACAAGAAGAAGAAATCCCAACAACAGTTATAAACACTCTTATATTCAAGATTGTTATTGTTTTGGTAAAGACTGTTGTCTAGAAAGGACACTTTCCTTTGAAACGCGTGAGATGTTTTGCCGATTCTTTTGAAAGTGGTTCAATGTGTGTGCTTCTTACTTGGGTTTCTTCTTGACCCTGACGAGGGGATCGAGGAGCGTGGGAATGTCCTGAGATGACCCCGCCAAAGGGTTGACCGGCCAGCAGACAGTCACACAGCACATGAACAACCTAAGTACAAGTTCAACGCACGCTCAAGGATAACACGGTGACCGGTTCGTTGGCAAGCCACCAAGCTCCGACCTTTTTTTTCAAAAGAAATAACGTTTCTCTGCAAAAAGAAGAAAAAATACCAAAAAAACTGCCCAATAACTTAGCCGAACTGAAGCATGGAGACGACAACAAGACAAGAGTGAGCAAACTTCAACAGAAGAAAAAAAAACCCGGAGGAAATGAAATGGAAATGCAGATGAATTGGCCATGCGAAAGCCGGATTACATCACCGTGCACGGACTGTGGAAAATCCCAGACCCGCCGAGGAACGAATCAGGTTCGGCCTCTCAGACATCACCCAGTCGATGGCTACCCCTCGCGACATTGTCGAGAAAAACACAGCCACAAATCGTGGCGAGCGATTTCTCGGGCAACTTTTTGGGTTAAGTTTTTGGCCGAATGAGCGGTAAGAAAAGCCGTTTGTCCTTGAGGCTCGATGGCGGCGGGAACACGGTCAGCGGACTGATGTCACGGTAAGTTTACAGGCTGGAAGGCGATTAATCACCCGGCTTGGTGGCCATCAATCTTTGACGAGAACCCGCATTAATTCCGACACTTTTGCTTCGGTGAATCTTTCATGTTGATGTTGGTGAGCAGTTGCAGAAAAGCGGGTATTAAGTCGCATCATTTGGTTTGGATGAATCTTTCATTTTGATGACGGAAATGTTGCAGGCGACATTAAAGGTCACACGGTTTTCTTTCAAAAGCCATGTGTCACATTTGTTTAGATGGATCTTTTTGTATAATGACGGTGAGCCATGCAACGCGAGAATGCGATAACTCGATCTTTTCTCATCATTAGACTTTGACTTTGATGATGATGAGCCTTTGCGAGAAGGCAACATGTCCTACACATAATATTTGTTTCAGTGGAAAAGGTCTGCAGGTCGTTTTGTTTGACGTCCCCCTAGACGAGACTGCATGTTAACTTCTTGGAAGAAATCAGAATTTTTGACAAGATCCAAAGTTTTGACTGGGGCAGAATGTTTGTTTTACAACACCTTCAGATATCAACTGTAAATCCCTCTCAAATAGTTTTTACAGATTTTTTCAACAGATGAACTTCAAAGGACAAAAAGGTCAAGGAACAAGAAATCAAAACCTCAGAGTGACACCATATTAGGATTTATTCCCCCCTCTGCTTCTTTACCTCTGTAAACTTGTAGGGGTAGTTATTTTTCGATAATGACCCAGCAACCAAACAAATAACGACCCAGCAACAGCCTGAATCCTCGATAGTGCAATGGGTTGAGAAGTTGTTCTGTTTCGGTACTACTTTTTGCGACTAAAAAGTTCCGAACGCTCTAACGTACGAAGTATACATCTCTGGAGCAAACAATACAAACATACCGCATTTAAATTAACAACTACAGGCCTGAACACATGAATCTTCATATAAAATCCATGAGTTCGGTTGTTTTCTGAATCTAGATTTGCCGTGCTCAAACGTTCATCACAAGCAATTTCCCGCAAGGCAAGTAACTCATACTTTGTCTAGCGACAAGAGTAGTTCCCCTTCTTTTCACTCAGTTTCTTCGACAACAGACTGCAATCCGACGGTCAGTTTTCAACAATATTTCATTTAATAAACAGATCACACGCAACCAAATGCACACATCTCATCAATTTAAACAACATGAAGCGGTTTCATACACTATTTTCCCCAGAAAACTGAACTTCATACAGTTTTTAACGTTGGAACACGGGTGCAAAAGTTCGTCTGCTAGTCCCATTTGACGAAAGAACATTATCCTAAGCGATACCAAAACATATACAGAACACACAATATCTGCCTTTGCCGCCACAGCAGAATAACAGCATATCTGTGTACTTGATTTTAGTCCAAAATAGGAAAACTGACAAGAAGTGTTAACAGAATGGAATGATTTGCACGGAACTATACAACCGCGCATTAATCGATCGCCTGCGCAGGTTGACTGGTTAGGTGAATAGGATTCGATCAAACTTTCGCAAAAAACCTCCTCTTTTCTTTGAATAACTGAAGAAAGGAGGAATAAAGAGGTTACACACCTCGTCTCAGTGATTATAAAAAATAATGGTCTCAGTTCGCGGTCATGAAAAAGCTCGCTAAAGCTCGCATTTTTCATGATCCGCTAACTTCGACCATTATTTTTAATAATCACTGAGACTCGGCGTGTAACCTCTACGCATTTGGCTTTCTGTCCAACTGGGCGATGGCATAGCCCCCAGACAAAACTAACATCTTGATTGTGAATGCGTCTTCAAAGGGGAGGTAAGAATATGTGTCGGCTCTGAGGGGCCTGGTAGCTCCTAGGGTCGTAGGTTCGAATCCGGGCCAGGTCAACTTTTATGTGTAGATTCCTGTTCCACCCCCATGTCACACACTGTGGCACGTAAAAGACCTCGGTCATTCTGCCATAAATGCAGGTGGCTGATTACACCTAAACACGCATACACCTGGGTAGCGCGACTCTGTTGCTGCTAGCTTTCCACTGGGAGGAAGCGACCCAACTTTTCCCAGTGATGGGACAATAAAGTAATGAAAATGAAATTTAAAAATGAAATTACACTCGCCAACAGGAGGGGCATTGAAAATCAGTATTAATCGACCTGGAGAAAAGGGTGACAAGTGTGCTTTCATCCTGGTTAGTGGTGTTTCATTGCTGTGTGCTTTGACTGCACTTAAATGTCCGTTTCCAAAAACGTTATTGGTTTTATCCTTTTTAAACACGCCATCAGTTGCCGCTTGATGTTTTATCCTTTTTAAACACGCCATCCTTTGCCGCTTGATGTTTAATCCTTTTTAAACACGCCATCAGTTGCCGCTTGATGTTTTATTCTTTTTAAACACGCCATCAGTTGCCGCATGAAGTTTTATTCTTTTTAAACACGCCATCAGTTGCCGATTGAAGTTTTATTCTTTTTAAACACGCCATCAGTTGCCGCTTGATGTTTAATTCTTTTTAAACACGCCATCAGTTGCCGCTTGAAGTTTTATTCTTTTTAAACACGCCATCACTTGCCGCTTGATGTTTAATCCTTTTGATACACGCCATCAGTTGCCGCATGAAGTTTTATTCTTTTTAAACACGCCATCAGTTGCCGCTTGATGTTTTATTCTTTTGATACACGCCATCAATTGCCGCTTGATGTTTTATTCTTTTGATACACGCCATCAGTTGCCGCTTGATGTTTTATTCTTTTGATACACGCCATCAGTTGCTGCTTGATGTTTTATTCTTTTGAAACACGCCATCAGTTGCCGCTTGATGTTTTATCTTTTTGATACACGCCATCATTGCCGCTTGATGTTTAATCCTTTTTAAACACGCCATCAGTTGCCGCTTGATGTTTTATTCTTTTGATACACGCCATCAGTTGCCGCTTGATGTTTTATTCTTTTGAAACACGCCATCAGTTGCCGCTTGATGTTTTATCTTTTTGATACACGCCATCAATTGCCACTTGATGTTTAATCCTTTTTAAACACGCCATCAGTTGCCGCTTGATGTTTTATTCTTTTGATACACGCCATCAGTTGCCGCTTGATGTTTTATCCTTTTGGTACACGCCATCCTTTGCCGCTTGATGTTTAATCCTTTTTAAACACGCCATCACTTGCCGCTTGATGTTTAATCCTTTTGATACACGCCATTAGTTGCCGCTTGATGTTTTATTCTTTTGATACACGCCATCAGTTGCCGCTTGATGTTTTATTCTTTTGAAACACGCCATCAGTTGCCGCTTGATGTTTTATCTTTTTGATACACGCCATCAATTGCCACTTGATGTTTAATCCTTTTTAAACACGCCATCAGTTGCCGCTTGATGTTTTATCTTTTTGATACACGCCATCAGTTGCCGCTTGATGTTTAATCCTTTTGATACACGCCATCCTTTGCCGCTTGATGTTTTATCCTTTTTAAACACGCCATCAGTTGCCGCTTGATGTTTAATCCTTTTGATACACGCCATCAGTTGCCGCTTGATGTTTAATCCTTTTTTAAACACGCCATCAGTTGCCGCTTGATGTTTTATCCTTTTTTAAACACGCCATCAGTTGCTGCTTGATGTTTTATTCTTTTTAAACACGACATCAATTGCCGCTTGAAGTTTTATTCTTTTTAAACACGCCATCAGTTGCCGATTGAAGTTTTATCCTTTTTAAACACGCCATCAGTTGCCGCTTGATGTTTAATCCTTTTTAAACACGCCATCAGTTGCCGCTTGATGTTTTATTCTTTTTAAACACGACATCAATTGCCGCTTGAAGTTTTATTCTTTTTAAACACGGCATCAGTTGCCGCTTGATGTTTTATCCTTTTGATACACGCCATCAGTTGCTGCATGAAGTTTTATTCTTTTTAAACACGCCATCAGTTGCCGCTTGATGTTTAATCCTTTTGATACACGCCATCAGTTGCCGCTTGATGTTTAATCCTTTTTAAACACGCCATCAGTTGCCGCTTGATGTTTTATTCTTTTTAAACACGACATCAATTGCCGCTTGAAGTTTTATTCTTTTTAAACACGACATCAATTGCCGCTTGATGTTTAATCCTTTTTAAACACGGCATCAGTTGCCGCTTGATGTTTTATCCTTTTGATACACGCCATCAGTTGCTGCATGAAGTTTTATTCTTTTTAAACACGGCATCAGTTGCCGCTTGATGTTTTATCCTTTTTAAACACTCCATCACTTGCCGCTTGATGTTTTATTCTTTTGAAACACGCCATCAGTTGCCGCTTGATGTTTTATTCTTTTGATACACGCCATCAGTTGCCGCTTGATGTTTTATTCTTTTGATACACGCCATCAGTTGCCGCTTGATGTTTTATTCTTTTGAAACACGCCATCAGTTGCCGCTTGATGTTTTATCTTTTTGATACACGCTATCAGTTGCCGCTTGATGTTTAATCCTTTTTAAACACGCCATCAGTTGCCGCTTGATGTTTTATTCTTTTGATACACGCCATCAGTTGCCGCTTGATGTTTTATTCTTTTGAAACACGCCATCAGTTGCCGCTTGATGTTTTATCTTTTTGATACACGCCATCAATTGCCACTTGATGTTTAATCCATTTTAAACACGCCATCAGTTGCCGCTTGATGTTTTATTCTTTTGATACACGCCATCAGTTGCCGCTTGATGTTTTTATCCTTTTGGTACACGCCATCCTTTGCCGCTTGATGTTTAATCCTTTTTAAACACGCCATCAGTTGCCGCTTGATGTTTTATTCTTTTGATACACGCCATCAGTTGCTGCTTGATGTTTTATTCTTTTGAAACACGCCATCAGTTGCCGCTTGATGTTTTATCTTTTTGATACACGCCATCAATTGCCACTTGATGTTTAATCCTTTTTAAACACGCCATCAGTTGCCGCTTGATGTTTTATTCTTTTGATACACGCCATCAGTTGCCGCTTGATGTTTTATCCTTTTGGTACACGCCATCCTTTGCCGCTTGATGTTTAATCCTTTTTAAACACGCCATCAGTTGCCGCTTGATGTTTAATCCTTTTGATACACGCCATCCTTTGCCGCTTGATGTTTTATCCTTTTTAAACACGCCATCAGTTGCCGCTTGATGTTTAATCCTTTTGATACACGCCATCCTTTGCCGCTTGATGTTTTATCCTTTTTAAACACGCCATCAGTTGCCGCTTGATGTTTAATCCTTTTTAAACACGCCATCAGTTGCCGCTTGATGTTTTATTCTTTTTAAACACGACATCAGTTGCCGCTTGAAGTTTTATTCTTTTTAAACACGCCATCAGCTGCCGCTTGATGTTTTATCCTTTTGATACACTTATCAGTTGCTGCATGAAGTTTTATTCTTTTTAAACACGGCATCAGTTGCCGCTTGATGTTTTATCCTTTTGATACACTTATCAGTTGCTGCATGAAGTTTTATTCTTTTTAAACACGGCATCAGTTGCCGCTTGATGTTTTATCCTTTTGATACACTTATCAGTTGCTGCATGAAGTTTTATTCTTTTTAAACACGCCATCAGTTGCCGCTTGATGTTTTATCCTTTTGATACACGCCATCAGTTGCCGCATGAAGTTTTATTCTTTTTAAACACGCCATCAGTTGCCGCTTGAAGTTTTATTCTTTTTAAACACGGCATCAGTTGCCGCTTGAAGTTTTATTCTTTTTTAAACACGCCATCAGTTGCCGCTTGATAGAGTTTGCCGGAGTGTCTATAAATGGCTTCCAACCAGGCTGTTTATATTTTTTTTTAAATGCAAAGTGTGAGGTCATTCTAATGGTTTTATGTTTTTCAATAATTAAACGTTCCAACAACACACCTTTCTTGTTTTTTTGTTCTATGGGCCGATAAACGTTAAGAAAATTAAAAGAATTAAAATAAAAATCTTAAATTAATCCGTCGACTGACATCAACACCTCTTCGTGTGCACTAAAGTCTGGAGAAAGGGTTTAGTGTTTCTCCTGTTTCATTCCGTCAGTCCATCAATCAGTCAATCATTGAATTTATTGTTTACGACATTCAGCAGTGGTTGTGTGTGTGTGTGTGTGTGTGTGTGTGTGTGTGTGTGTGTGTGTGTGTGTGTGTGTGTGTGTGTGTGTGTGTGTGTGTGTGTTTTAGGGTGTGTGTAGCTGTGTGTGTAGCTGTGTGTTTGTGTATGTATTGGTGTGTGTGTATGTGCGTGGGTGCGTGCGTGTGTGTGTTTGTGTGTGTGTGTGTGTGTGTGTGTGTGTGTGTTAGGGTATGCGTGTGTGTGTGTGTGTGTGTGTGTGTGTGTGTGTGTGTGCGGCGTGCGCGCGCGCGTATGAGTGTGTGTGGGAGTGTGTGTAGGTGTTAGTGTGTGTGTGTATTGGTGTGTGCGTGCGTGCGTGCGTGCGTGTGTGTGTGTGTGTGTGTTTTAGGGTGTGTATGTGTGTTAGGGTGTGTGTGTGCGTGTGTATGTGTGTGTTAGGGTGTGTGTGTGTGTGTGTGTGTGTGTGTGTGTGTGTGTATGTGTTAGGGTGTGTGTGTGTGTGTGTGTGTGTTAGAGTGTGTGTGTGTGTGTGTGTTAGAGTGTGTGTGTGTGTGTGTGTGTGTGTGTGTGTGTTTTAGAGTGTGTGTATGTGTTGGGGTGTGTGTGTGTTTGTGTGTGTGTGTGTGTGTAATGAAAGAAGGCGAGTGTTTACGAGTGGGCATCGGGTCACGAACAGCATGCAGCAATGTCTGGGTCACAACACCTCGCTCTGGTGCTGATCGATGGCACAACGTCAACCTCCCCCCCCCTCCCCCCCGCCACTTTCCTTACCCAAGCCGCAAAACGCCTACCTCGTCCGTACCCCCACCAAAGATCATTTTCCTTAATTTCTTCCCCCCAAATAAAGTTTAACCGTCAGTTTTGGCTCAAGTAATCCAATCGTATCTCCCATCCCCCCCCCCCCCCCCCCCACCCCAGGTTCCATACTTCCACAACCCTACACATATTCTCACTCTGTCCTTTGCTTTCTCGGCCCACCCCTCACACACCCCTATCCTTGGCACAAAGGGTCAAAAATCCAAAAAATAAGCCCTTAAAAAAATAAGGCCTTATTTTTGAAAATATGCCCATATTTTTGAAAATATGCCCATATTTTTGAAAATAAGCCCTTATTTCTAAAATAAGGCCTTATTTTCTAAAATAAGCCCTTAAATATTTACAGCCATAAGGAAATAAGGGCATAATGAAATAAGGCCTTATTTCTGTTAAGGCCTTACTGAAATAAGGCCTTATTTCTGTTATGACCTTAAAAAAATAAGGGCATAAAAAAATAAGCCCTTAAAAAAAAATATGCCCTTATTTTTCTGTGCATCGCTACTGCGCATCCGGACATTCGAAAGTGATCAAGATGTTACACTGATATAAATGAAACAGTCATTTCATGTAAACAATGCTTACCTTGAGCGCGCATACACCTCATCGGAAACCCCAATTCTCTCGCAATTTCCAAATTCAGCACAAAATCTTCTCAAAAGTTCATCACGATCACTGAACCCATTCGCCATGTATGTTATGAGATCTTTGCGCATGTGCGGCGCAGCCGACTTCTATTCACCTTCATGATTGGTCAAAAAAATAAGGCCTTATTTTTTTAAGCCCTTATTTTTGTATGCCCTTATTTTTTTTATGCCCTTATTTTTTCATGCCTTTATTTTTTTATGCCCTTATTTTTATTAAGGCCTGACAGAAATAAGGCCTTATTTCTCGTAAGGCCTTATTTTTAAATAAGGGCTTATTTTTGTATGCCCATATTTTGTTAAGGGCTTAACGATTTAAGGCCTTAATCATGAAAAATAAGGCCTTATTTTAGAAATAAGGGCTTATTTTCAAAAAATATGGGCATATTTTCAAAAATATGGGCATATTTTCAAAAATAAGGCCTTATATTTTTAAGGGCTTATTTTTGGGATTTTTGACCCTTTGTGCCAAGGATACACCCCCATCTCCCCTTCTTCCCCTCCCTGGTGCCCCGCTTTCACCACCCCTCTCACACCCCCATCTCCCCTTCTTCCCCTCCCTGATGCCCCGCTTTCACCACCCCTCACACACCCCCATCTCCCCTTCTTCCCCTCCCTGATGCCCCGCTTTCACCACCCCTCTCACACCCCCATCTCCCCTTCTTCCCCTCCCTGGTGCCCCCCTTTTACCACCCCTCACACACCCCCATCTCCCCTTCTTCCCCTCCCTGATGCCCCACTTTCACCACCCCTCTCACACCCCCATCTCCCCTTCTTCCCCTCCCTGGTGCCCCACTTTCACCACCCCTCTCACACCCCCATCTCCCCTTCTTCCCCTCCCTGATGCCCCACTTTCACCACCCCTCTCACACCCCCATCTCCCCTTCTTCCCCTCCCTGGTGCCCCACTTTCACCACCCCTCTCGCACCCCCATCTCACCTTCTTCCCCTCCCTGGTGCCCCACTTTCACCACCCCTCTTACACCCCCATCTCCCCTTCTTCCCCTCCCTGGTGCCCCGCTTTCACCACCCCTCTCACACCCCCATCTCCCCTTCTTCCCCTCCCTGGTGCCCCACTTTCACCACCCCTCTCACACCCCCATCTCCCCTTCTTCCCCTCCCTGGTGCCCCACTTTCACCACCCCTCTCACACCCCCATCTCCCCTTCTTCCCCTCCCTGGTGCCCCGCTTTCACCACCCCTCTCACACCCCCATTTCCCCTTCTTCCCCTCCCTGGTGCCCCACTTTCACCACCCCTCACACACCCCCATCTCCCCTTCTTCCCCTCCCTGGTGCCCCACTTTCACCACCCCTCACACACCCCCATCTCCCCTTCTTCCCCTCCCTGATGCCCCACTTTCACCACCCCTCACACACCCCCATCTCCACTTCTTCCCCTCCCTGGTGCCCCACTTTCACCACCCCTCTCACACCCCCATCTCCCCTTCTTCCCCTCCCTGGTGCCCCCCTTTTACCACCCCTCACACACCCCCATCTCCCCTTCTTCCCCTCCCTGGTGCCCCACTTTCACCACCCCTCTCACACCCCCATCTCCCCTTCTTCCCCTCCCTGGTGCCCCACTTTCACCACCCCTCTCACACCCCCATCGCCCCTTCTTCCCCTCCCTGGTGCCCCACTTTCATCACCCCTCTCACACCCCCATCTCCCCTTCTTCCCCTCCCTGGTGCCCCACTTTCACCACCCCTCTCACACCCCCATCTCCCCTCCCTGGTGCCCCACTTTCACCACCCCTCTCACACCCCCATCTCCCCTTCTTCCCCTCCCTGGTGCCCCACTTTCACCACCCCTCTCACACCCCCATCTCCCCTTCTTTCCCTCCCTGATGCCCCGCTTTCACCATCCCTCACACACCCCCATCTCCCCTTCTTCCCCTCCCTGGTGCCCCACTTTCACCACCCCTGACACACCCCCATCTCCCCTTCTTCCCCTCCCTGGTGCCCCCCTTTCACCACCCCTCACACACCCCCATCTCCCCTTCTTCCCCTCCTTGATGCCCCACTTTCACCACCCCTCTCACACCCCCATCTCCCCTTCTTCCCCTCCCTGGTGCCCCGCTTTCACCACCCCTCACACACCCCCATCTCCCCTTCTTCCCCTCCCTGGTGCCCCGCTTTCACCACCCCTCTCACACCCCCATCTCACCTTCTTCCCCTCCCTGATGCCCCACTTTCACCACCCCTCTCACACCCCCATCTCCCCTTCTTCCCCTCCCTGGTGCCCCGCTTTCACCACCCCTCTCACACCCCCATCTCACCTTCTTCCCCTCCCTGATGTCCCACTTTCACCACCCCTCACACACCCCCATCTCCCCTTCTTCCCCTCCCTGGTGCCCCACTTTCACCACCCCTCTCACACCCCCATCTCACCTTCTTCCCCTCCCTGGTGCCCCACTTTCACCATCCCTCACACACCCCCATCTCCACTTCTTCCCCTCCCTGATGCCCCACTTTCACCACCCCTCTCACACCCCCACCTCCCCTTCTTCCCCTCCCTGGTGCCCCACTTTCACCACCCCTCTCACACCCCCATCTCCCCTTCTTCCCCTCCCTGATGCCCCACTTTCACCACCCCTCTCACACCCCCATCTCCCCTTCTTCCCCTCCCTGATGCCCCACTTTCACCACCCCTCTCACACCCCCATCTCCCCTTCTTCCCCTCCCTGGTGCCCCGCTTTCACCACCCCTCTCACACCCCCATCTCACCTTCTTCCCCTCCCTGATTCCCCACTTTCACCACCCCTCTCACACCCCCATCTCCCCTTCTTCCCCTCCCTGGTGCCCCGCTTTCACCACCCCTCTCACACCCCCATCTCACCTTCTTCCCCTCCCTGATGCCCCACTTTCACCACCCCTCACACACCCCCATCTCCCCTTCATCCCCTCCCTGATGCCCCACTTTCACCACCCCTCTCACACCCCCATCTCACCTTCTTCCCCTCCCTGGTGCCCCACTTTCACCATCCCGCACACACCCCCATCTCCCCTTCTTCCCCTCCCTGATGCCCCACTTTCACCACCCCTCTCACACCCCCATCTCCCCTTCTTCCCCTCCCTGGTGCCCCACTTTCACCACCCCTCTCACACCCCCATCTCCCCTTCTTCCCCTCCCTGATGCCCCACTTTCACCACCCCTCTCACACGCCCATCTCCCCTTCTTCCCCTCCCTGGTGCCCCACTTTCACCACCCCTCTCACACCCCCATCTCCCCTTCTTCCCCTCCCTGATGCCCCACTTTCACCACCCCTCTCACACCCCCATCTCCCCTTCTTCCCCTCCCTGGTGCCCCACTTTCACCACCCCTCTCGCACCCCCATCTCACCTTCTTCCCCTCCCTGGTGCCCCACTTTCACCACCCCTCTTACACCCCCATCTCCCCTTCTTCCCCTCCCTGGTGCCCCGCTTTCACCACCCCTCTCACACCCCCATCTCCCCTTCTTCCCCTCCCTGGTGCCCCACTTTCACCACCCCTCTCACACCCCCATCTCCCCTTCTTCCCCTCCCTGGTGCCCCACTTTCACCACCCCTCTCACACCCCCATCTCCCCTTCTTCCCCTCCCTGGTGCCCCGCTTTCACCACCCCTCTCACACCCCCATTTCCCCTTTTTCCCCTCCCTGGTGCCCCACTTTCACCACCCCTCACACACCCCCATCTCCCCTTCTTCCCCTCCCTGGTGCCCCACTTTCACCACCCCTCACACACCCCCATCTCCCCTTCTTCCCCTCCCTGATGCCCCACTTTCACCACCCCTCACACACCCCCATCTCCACTTCTTCCCCTCCCTGGTGCCCCACTTTCACCACCCCTCTCACACCCCCATCTCCCCTTCTTCCCCTCCCTGGTGCCCCCCTTTTACCACCCCTCACACACCCCCATCTCCCCTTCTTCCCCTCCCTGGTGCCCCACTTTCACCACCCCTCTCACACCCCCATCTCCCCTTCTTCCCCTCCCTGGTGCCCCACTTTCACCACCCCTCTCACACCCCCATCGCCCCTTCTTCCCCTCCCTGGTGCCCCACTTTCACCACCCCTCTCACACCCCCATCTCCCCTTCTTCCCCTCCCTGGTGCCCCACTTTCACCACCCCTCTCACACCCCCATCTCCCCTTCTTCCCCTCCCTGGTGCCCCACTTTCACCACCCCTCTCACACCCCCATCTCCCCTTCTTCCCCTCCCTGGTGCCCCACTTTCACCACCCCTCATACACCCCCATCTCCCCTTCTTCCCCTCCCTGGTGCCCCACTTTCACCACCCCTCACACACCCCCATCTCCCCTTCTTCCCCTCCCTGATGCCCCACTTTCACCACCCCTCACACACCCCCATCTCCACTTCTTCCCCTCCCTGGTGCCCCACTTTCACCACCCCTCTCACACCCCCATCTCCCCTTCTTCCCCTCCCTGGTGCCCCCCTTTTACCACCCCTCACACACCCCCATCTCCCCTTCTTCCCCTCCCTGGTGCCCCACTTTCACCACCCCTCTCACACCCCCATCTCCCCTTCTTCCCCTCCCTGGTGCCCCACTTTCACCACCCCTCTCACACCCCCATCGCCCCTTCTTCCCCTCCCTGGTGCCCCACTTTCACCACCCCTCTCACACCCCCATCTCCCCTTCTTCCCCTCCCTGGTGCCCCACTTTCACCACCCCTCTCACACCCCCATCTCCCCTTCTTCCCCTCCCTGGTGCCCCACTTTCACCACCCCTCTCACACCCCCATCTCCCCTTCTTCCCCTCCCTGGTGCCCCACTTTCACCACCCCTCTCACACCCCCATCTCCCCTTCTTTCCCTCCCTGATGCCCCGCTTTCACCATCCCTCACACACCCCCATCTCCCTTTCTTCCCCTCCCTGGTGCCCCACTTTCACCACCCCTGACACACCCCCATCTCCCCTTCTTCCCCTCCCTGGTGCCCCCTTTCACCACCCCTCACACACCCCCATCTCCCCTTCTTCCCCTCCCTGGTGCCCCACTTTCACCACCCCTCACACACCCCCATCTCCCCTTCTTCCCCTCCCTGGTGCCCCACTTTCACCACCCCTCACACACCCCCATCTCCCCTTCTTCCCCTCCCTGGTGCCCCACTTTCACCACCCCTCACACACCCCCATCTCCCCTTCTTCCCCTCCCTGGTGCCCCACTTTCACCACCCCTCACACACCCCCATCTCCCCTTCCCTGGTGCCCCACTTTCACCACCCCTCACACACCCCCATCTCCCCTTCTTCCCCTCCCTGGTGCCCCACTTTCACCACCCCTCACACACCCCCATCTCCCCTTCTTCCCCTCCCTGGTGCCCCACTTTCACCACCCCTGAAACATCTCCATCTCCCCTTCTTCCCCTCCCTGGTGCCCCACTTTCACCACCCCTCACACACCCCCATCTCCCCTTCTTCCCCTCCCTGGTGCCCCACTTTCACCACCCCTCACACACCCCCATCTCCCCTTCTTCCCCTCCCTGGTGCCCCACTTTCACCACCCCTCACACACCCCCATCTCCCCTTCTTCCCCTCCCTGGTGCCCCACTTTCACCACCCCTCACACACATCCATCTCCCCTTCTTCCCCTCCCTGGGGCCCCACTTTCACCACCCCTTACACATTTTCACTCTGTCGTTTGCTCCCTCTGACATCCCCCCCCTCGAACACCCATCTCCCTCACACCCCATCTCCCTTACACCCCATCTCCCTTACACCCCATCTCCCTCACACAGCCATCTCCCACCCGTCATCTCCCATTTTATGCACATCATAATTATACATCAGCACAAGCACTCCGACGCTCTCGTTACGTGTATACTTGCGGGTCATGCGTTATAAGCGATGTGTATTTCTTGACCAACTTCTTTCCTGTTTATGCACGTTGTTTATGTATATGATCCTCCCCTCCCTGCCCCTCCCCCCTCCACGTCCAACTCATTCCAGCTTTTCTCCATTCCTTCCATCACTTAGCCGAGAAATGTAACTTGCGAAGGGAAAGTTTTTGTGTGAATCAAATTTTGTGTGTGTAATGTACATTTCTCAATTGACTCGTACTGCTTGAATTGATAGACAGGACAAACGAATGATTTCCTCTCCCCTCCCCCTCCCTCACCCCCCGTTTCACTTCATCACCTTCCCCTATTCACCCATCCCCTCCTCACCTCCCCCACCCCTTCTCCCCAAAACAAAATCCAGCAGCTGACTGTTACAGACTGTGTCGTTTTGAATGTAAACATGATAATAGACATGTCTGGTTTAGATCGGTACCGTCGCCGCCTGTTGACAGTGGCGAAGCTGTTGACTCAAGAAGTCCTCCCGCGAGATATCTCCTTGTATCATGCGGTCACTCCCGGGACCGGTTGTGACGTGCGCAACGCTGACGTTGGTTAATCCCTGTGACGTGATCTGTGTGCAAGAATCACGTGATTTAACTGCGTTTTACTTGTTTGCAGAAAGAGACAGCTTGGGTCAGCAACACCAGCATGAAATATGTCACTGGAGATATCTCCCAGACAAGATAACGATACTGACGATGTATCACGGTGGTGCGAGCGCAATAATTTAAAAGTCGACATAATTATTGTCCATCTTTCCTCTTGTCTGCTCGTTTGTTTGCGATGATTTGTATTTTTAAGGTGGCGTGATATATGAACAGTAGTTGACGTTGCAATATAACTTATGTCTATGTTGTTGTAAAGTGTTTATGATTGTGTTCTATTCCGTCAATGGCGTCATTCTGGTAATGATGTTGTTATTGCTTTTGTAAAGCGCTTTGTGTGTTCGAAAGCGCTATAGAAATCACCATTATTATTATTATTATTATTATTATTATTATGTCTGTAGGCCCGCAGTGATTTTATTGGAACATTCACTTGGCATCAAAATTCCACTTTATATTTTTTTTCTTACTTGCTCCATTATATTTAAGCTATGTTGAAGAAAGGACTTAGCTTTGGCTATTTCTCACGTCTGTCAGATTAAAGATGATCTGGGCACGGTCATGGACCGTCTCTCGGTTGAACCATGACAACAAAACATGACAGTTAAGTACAAGACACGATGCCTACTGAACAAACATGGGGTAGTGTCACGTGTTTCGTTGAAATAATCTGAAAACGTTATGCCAACGTGTTGTTGTTTTTCTCAGTTCAAGCACTCTAAGAGGTAATTGCCAAATTTAATGTAGTAAGACAAAACCCTCCTCTGGACATAATGAAATGCCTGCCATTCTCTCTCTCTCACTCTCACTCCCCCCCCCCCCCCCGGCCCCCTCACACACCCACCCACCCCTCTCTCTCTCTCTCTCTCTCTCTCTCTCTCTCTCTCTCTGTTCGCGCGCTTCATTCTTATTGACGGCTTTGTTTCCTAGTTCTATGAATGACTAACACCGTGAGCAAACTAAAAAGCAACACACACACGTGGCATGTTCTAACAAAAAAAAAAGGCTTGACCTGCTTTTGTGTCAGGGCAAAGGTCAGGGGAATAGGAACAGCTGGTTGAAGCCAGTGGTGACAAGAGCCCTCCCCCGCTGTGGTCAAGTGTTTCCTTGCCTGGCTGTGGTCAAGTGTTTCTTTGCCTGGCCCCGCCCTGACCGTCGTCCTTTTTAGGCTATCTCTAGGGTCCGCTTCCTCTACAACCCCTCCACCCCCTCTCTTCTCCTCAGCCTACCCCCCCCCCCCCCCCCCCCCCCCCCATCACTCCAACTTCTCCTCCTCACTGAATGGCCGTCGTGCTCACCCCTCACCCCTTGCCCTCTTTTTGTGTCGACATTTACACACGACCGTTTCTAGTCATTGACGACGTTAAGTCTCTTCGCCTGGTGGGAACGACAAGGGTGACGTATGATCGTGCCCAGAACGGCTTGAGTCATTAAGAGCGGGAAAGCGAGTTACGTCCCCTGCCGAGTCAGTAGCGGTCAGAAATCGGGTTCAGACCAGCGGCCAATAATGACGTCGGTCCTGGGCAGGGAGGCAGAGAGAAAAAGGAAACGTCGTTTAACGAACGAGTTTCCGCCGCAGCCCTTTTATCGGCGCTTGTCGTCCTACAATACTGATTGAATGATGTAACGGCTTAAATCGCCCTCGAAGTCCCTGACGGGCGCAGACTCTCTCTCTCTCTCTCTCTCTCTCTCTCTCTCTCTCTCTCTCTCTCTCTCTCTCTCTCTCTCTCTCTGAGTCATTTAACGCATTTCGATTTACCACACTTAGTATTATGTCAAAGATATGCTGTGCATTTTATATTCTGAACATATTTTTGTTGTACAATTGCTATGTGTGTGTGAGTTGTGTCTGTGTGTGCATGACAGTGTAATGTACGTATGTATGCATGCATGGTGATGTGTGTCTGCATATGTGTCTGGTTGGTTTTTATTTTATTTTTACCGTGCCGTGCCAAGATGAAATCCTTTTGCAAAATTGGTGAATAAATATCTTGTATCTTGTATCTTGTATCTTGTACATGTTCCATTGCTACCAGCTTGTACGCATAATTACCTGCATAGTATGCATTTGATTTTATGAATAACCACATGCGTGTGCTCTTCATGTCTCATCTTCTTCATCATCATCAACATCATCATCATCATAATCATCATCATCGTCATCTTTATCATCACGAGTTTAAGTTTTCCGACCTCCTTTTTACATTTAGTCAAGTTTTGACTAAATGTTTTAACGTAGAGGGGGAATCGAGACGAGGGTCGTGGTGTATGTGCGTGCGTGCGTGTGTGTGTGTGTGTGTGTGTGTGTCTGTGTCTGTGTGTGTGTGTAGAGCGATTCAGACTAAACTACTGGACCGATCTTTATGAAATTTGACATGAGAGTTCCTGGGTATGAAATCCCCATACGTTTTTTTCATTTTTTTGATAAATGTCTTTTATGACGTCATATCCGGCTTTTCGTGAAAGTTGAGGCGGCACTGTCACGCTCTCATTTTTCAACCAAATTGGTTGAAATTTTGGTCAAGTAATCTTCGACGAAGCCCGGACTTCGGTATTGCATTTCAGCTTGGTGGCTTAAAAATTAATTAATGACTTTGGTCATTAAAAATCTGAAAATTGTAAAAAAAATATTTTTTTATAAAACGATCCAAATTTACGTTCATCTTATTCCCCATCATTTTCTGATTCCAAAAACATATACATATGTTATATTTGGATTAAAAACAAGCTCTAAAAATTAAAAATATAAAAATTATTATCAAAATTAAATTTTCAAAATCAATTTAAAAACACTCTCATCTTATTCCTTGTCGGTTCCTGATTCCAAAAACATATAGATAGTGCGTGTTTTCCTTAAAACATTAATTTATTGGTTACATTGTTGTTGTTGTTGTTGTTGTTGTTGTTTTGGCCTGTCCCGACTCTTGTTCCTTGCCCCAGTATGCTCTCACACCGCCCCGTCCCAGCATTCACTGCTCCATCCACATCTGAATTTCGTTCCGCTGCCAAAAGTAACTTGTGATTGGTGTCTTTAAAATGTGCAGTTCTTGACGGGGGAACGTCAACGGATGGTCACTTCGCTAGTTTCAGCTTTCCACTTTGGGGTAATACACATACGTACACACACATGCGAACACACATGCACAGACACACACATTACATCACATACATGCGCAAGCAAGTTGAACGCTCACACTTGCACATGGCAACATGCAGACAGAACAGAACAAAACAAGAAAAGAGGCAGTCCATGGGTTTGCAGTGGGGTTTTTACATTTAGTCAAGTTTTGACTAAATGTTTTAACGTAGTGGGGGGAATCGAGACGAGGGTCGTGGTGTATGTGCGTGTGTGTGTGTGTGTGTGTGTGTGTGTAGAGCGATTCAGACTAAACTACTGGACCGATCTTTATGAAATTTGACATGAGAGTTCCTGGGTATGAAATCCCCGAACGTTTTTTTCATTTTTTTGATAAATGTCTTTGATGACGTCATATCCGGCTTTTCGTGAAAGTTGAGGCGGCACTGTCACGCCCTCATTTTTCAACCAAATTGGTTGAAATTTTGGTCAAGTAATCTTCGACGAAGCCCGGACTTCGGTATTGCATTTCAGCTTGGTGGCTTAAAAATTAATTAATGACTTTGGTCATTAAAAATCTGAAAATTGTAAAAAAAAATAACAATTTATAAAACGATCCAAATTTACGTTCATCTTATTTTCCATCATTTTCTGATTCCAAAAACATATAAATATGTTATATTTGGATTAAAAACAAGCTCTGAAAATTAAATATATAAAAATTATTATCAAAATTAAATTGTCGAAATTAATTTAAAAACACTTTCATCTTATTCCTTGTCGGTTCCTGATTCCAAAAACATATAGATATGATATGTTTGGATTAAAAACACGCTCAGAAAGTTAAAACAAAGAGAGGTACAGAAAAGCGTGCTATCCTTCTTAGCGCAACTACTACCCCGCTCTTCTTGTCAATTTCACTGCCTTTGCCATGAGCGGTGGACTGACGATGCTACGAGTATACGGTCTTGCTGAAAAATGGCATTGCGTTCAGTTTCATTCTGTGAGTTCGACAGCTACTTGACTAAATGTTGTATTTTCGCCTTACGCGACTTGTTTCTGTTTGTTTCTACGTCTTATGCTTTCTTCTGCCATCAGTCTCTGTGTCCTTCGTGTAGGTCTTTTCTGCCTTTCTTTCTGGGTCCAAGTCTTTCTTTGCTTCTTTCTTTTTACATTTAGTCAAGTTTTGACTAAATGTTTTAACGTAGAGGGGGGAATCGAGACGAGGGTCGTGGTGTATGTGCGTGCGTGTGTGTGTGTGTGTGTGTGTCTGTCTGTGTGTGTGTGTAGAGCGATTCAGACTAAACTACTGGACCGATCTTTATGAAATTTGACATGAGAGTTCCTGGGTATGAAATCCCCATACGTTTTTTTCATTTTTTTGATAAATGTCTTTGATGACGTCATATCCGGCTTTTCGTGAAAGTTGAGGCGGCACTGTCACGCCCTCATTTTTCAACCAAATTGGTTGAAATTTTGGTCAAGTAATGTTCGACAAAGCCCGGACTTCGGTATTGCATTTCAGCTTGGTGGCTTAAAAATTAATTAATGACTTTGGTCATTAAAAATCTGAAAATTGTAAAAAAAAAAAATTTTTTATAAAACGATCCAAATTTACGTTTATCTTATTCTCCATCATTTGCTGATTCCAAAAACATATAAATATGTTATATTTGGATTAAAAACAAGCTCTGAAAATTAAATATATAAAAATTATTATCAAAATTAAATTTTCGAAATCAATTTAAAAACACTTTCATCTTATTCCTTGTCGGCTCCTGATTCCAAAAACATATAGATATAATATGTTTGGATTAAAAACACGCTCAGAAAGTTAAAACGAAGAGAGGTACAGAAGAGCGTGCTATCCTTCTCAGCGCAACTACTCCCCCGCTCTTCTTGTCAATTTCACTGCCTTTGCCGTGAGCGGTGGACTGACGATGCTACGAGTATACGGTCTTGCTGCGTTGCATTGCGTTCAGTTTCATTCTGTGAGTTCGACAGCTACTTGACTAAATGTTGTATTTTCACCTTACGCGACTTGTTTTATTTTATCATTGTGTGTCTGTGCGTCCCAAGGACAGATTGTAAGGAAAGGCGTAGCCTTAAATCTTAATCCTTGTTAAATAAAGTTCAATTCAATTCAATTCTCAAGGCCCTGTTGCTACTGCCGCCCACAATATAATTAACGGTCCGAAAAGTCATCGATGGCAGCATACCAGAGCCAAAAGTGATGACGTCACCAAAACGGTGAGCATGTTTGATCTTTTGTTTCTTGTTTTCCTTAAACAGATAATCATAACTCTGAGGAATTGATTGAAGTGCTTTCGGTGTCTTGGAAATCATCAGTGCGTCAGCAGCTGTCCTTAAAATAATCAGTGATCATTTTCTACTTTTGGTTAATCATATTTCTGGCGGTAGAATATCGTCAGTGATTTTCTTTTCCACATAATCGACAGAGCAGCACTTCACTTCACTGCTGGATGTTGCCACAAACGTAAGCATGGCATTGGATTTCTGTGCTGAAAAGGGAAATGGCGTCACCACACTAGGTGGCGATTGGTGCGAGTTTGAGTTGTCCTCCATCTTTCCTCAGTCGAGGCTAATCCTCATAAAATGATTCGGCTTCATACATTCACACACGGCACACCTACATTCATACACAGATCGAGAATTCCCACAAGAGTGCAGTTTATATGGTTGCAATCAGTCTAGGCTGACCGACACGTGTGGCACAGACATACGCTAGACTTGCCGCCATCACACCGACACGTGTGGTACAGACATACGCTAGACTTGCCGGCATCACACTGACACGTGTGGTACAGACATACGCTAGACTTGCTGGCATCACACTGACACGTGTGGCACAGACATACGCTAGACTTGCCGCCATCACACCGACACGTGTGGTACAGACATACGCTAGACTTGCCGGCATCACACTGACACGTGTGGTACAGACATACGCTAGACTTGCCGGCATCACACTGACACGTGTGGTACAGACATACGCTAGACTTGCTGGCATCACACCGACACGTGTGGCACAGACATACGCTAAACTTGCCGGCATCACACCGACACGTGTGGCACAGACATACGCTAGACTTGCCGGCATCACACCGACACGTGTGGCACAGACATACGCTAGACTTGCCGCCATCACACCGACACGTGAGGCACAGACATACGCTAGACTTGCCGGCATCACACCAACACGTGTGGCTCAGACATACGCTAGACTTGCCGGCATCACATCGACACGTGTGGCACAGACATACGCTAGACATGCCAACATCACACCGACACGTGTGGCTCAGACATACGCTAGACTTGCCGGCATCACACCGACACGTGTGGCACAGACATACGCTAGACATGCCGGCATCACACTGACACGTGTGGCACAGACATACGCTAGACTTGCCGCCATCACACCGACACGTGTGGCACAGACATACGCTAGACTTGCCGGCATCACACCGACACGTGTGGCACAGACATACGCTAGACTTGCCGGCATCACACCTTGGGTCCGTGTTATCGTCGTCTTTACTGCGCGGTTAGTTCCAGACCGCTAACTTCATCATTTTTCACACTCGAGGCGTTCGCTCCTCCACCTGCAGGAAGCAAATCAAAGAGGAAGGGAGTGGATGGTTCTGCTGACGCCTTGCTCGACACGGCTGTGTGTGACAGGTGAACTTAATCGTCAGCTATATTACCGATAGATCAGATAACCCCAGCGATGCCTCACATAAAATGTGAGTGGAGATAGATTATGAGGTGAGGCTAAGACTGGCTTCTTGTGTGGCCCGTCTCGCTCTCTCTCTCTCTCTCTCTCTCTCTCTCTCTCTCTCTCTCTCTCTCTCTCTCTCTCTCTCTCTCTCTCTCTCTCTCTCTCATCTATAATTAAATATGACAAAGTGAACTTTCCTGGATGTGTTGTTAGGCCATCATGTCCAACTCAGACCTCAGTCTCAGAAATTAAATTTCACACGTTTTCCTACCTCTGCGTATACACGTAGACATGAGAGCGGTGAGAGAGAGAGAGAGAGAGAGAGAGAGAGAGAGAGAGAGAGAGAGAGAGAGAGAGAGAGAGAGAGAGAGAGAGAGAGAGAGAGAGAGAGAGAGAGAGAGAATCTTTTTGGGTGGGCGAAGTCGGACTAGACCTGATAAGGAACATCATGGCCTTCCTATCAGATCTATGCATACTAATCTGAATCAACACAACTCCGATAAAACGACCGACCGAAAAGAAAACGGCGGCGCAGTAAGGGTTTCCAAAAATGACATCACTCCAGCCGTTCCTCAAACGAACCGTATTTGCAAAAGACCTCCGACCTTGATTGGGCCCGTGTGATAGCGCCCTATCTCCCCCGCTTTCTCTTCATGCGCCTAATCGGTATTCACAAGGCGACGTCTGCTCACTGTTCCCTGCAATCCCCGAGGTGCGAGGGCAGGAAGCGATAGCCGGGGTATGAATTAGATGCTGAAGGGTCGGGGAAATTAAAACGTGTTCATTCACGGCCCTGCGTGGGAGGTTGAGGTTCGGGGGCGGAATCGGCAATGAGATAGAAGAATCAACGTCTGCCCTCTGGTTCCATGCGCCGGAATTGAGCTTCTCAATAGGGCCACAAAGATAACATGCCCAGAGTGCCATCAAAGATGTTATACCGCTCGTCTCGCTGGGGCGGTAATCGTCTTGCTGAGGTGGGCGTGACATCTTGTGAAATTCCATTGTCGCACATGTATCTCTGGCTATAACTTCTGCTGGGTGTTCTTGGGTTTTTGTGTGGGGTCTCCTTGATAAATTGTGGGCGGACGGGTTCTTCGGTCAACTTGATATTTTGAAAACTGAATAATTGGCCTTTTGCAGATCTTCGCCGAGTTTTCGATAATGCAACTTTCAGAAAACTTTAATACTGGACACCTCAACTTTGAGAATAAAGAGTGGGCGTTTGAACATCTTTCAAAACGATTGCGAATTGACAAACCTTCCTTTCAACTGTCCTTCCAAACAAGAATCGTACAAATTAAACACAGCCTGAAAATCTCAAACGATCAATTGTATTTGTTCTCGATACATGACAAGAAAAAGAAAAAAAGAATTGCAGCATCTTGTACTTCATAAGTGTGCACCGGGACTGACGGCTTAGCTAGTGCACTTTGTTTTATGTCTCCTCGGTCCACCAGGGCTTACGTCCTGCAGTCTGTGAGCGAAAAACGCGAAGAGACAACCGAGGCTACCGCAGGGACACGACGAACTGGCGGCGTATCCGAGCAGCATCTGTTTTGTGGTGTGTCCTAGTGAGACAAGGCAGACGGTCTTTGTTGTCCCCGGAGGACTGTGCACCCTGACGCGGACACCCTCCTCGGGATTATCAGCTGCACCGAGCAGGGTCCATAGTGTCCAGCCATCATTTGCCATGTCTTGGGATATGGTCCCCACACTTTTTCCTTGGCATGCGACTCTCAGTTTCATTGTCTGGGGATCATGTCCCCGAACCTCCTTTTTCGCGTGGGCGCCGTGCCAACTGGGGAACTCTCAAAAAGGAGGCTGATCTTCTTCTGTTTCTTCTGCGTTCGTGAGCTGAAACTCCCACGTACACTCGTGTTTTTTGCATGAGTGGAATTTTACGTGTATGACCGTTTTTTACCCCGCCATTTAGGCAGCCATACGCCGTTTTCGGAGGAAGCATGCTGGGTATTTTCGTGTTTCTATAACCCACCGAACTCTGACATGGATTACAGGATCTTTTTCGTGCGCACTTGGTCTTGTGCTTGCGTGTACACACGGGGGTGTTCGGACACCGAGGAGAGTCTGCACACAAAGTTGACTCTGAGAAATAAATCTCTCGCCGAACGTGGGGACGAACTCACGCTGACAGCGGCCAACTGGATACAAATCCAGCGCGCTACCGACTGAGCTACATCCCCGCCTAAAGAGGCTGATGAGATTGGCCATTGATGGCTTGGGACCCCGAGACTCAGTTCCGTGTGTGGGCAGACTGGCCACCGAACGCAAATCTGCCCTGATGGTTTCACTGATACTGCAAGACTCTGTTCGGTGTGTGGGCAGACTGGTCACTGAGCTCAAATCTGCCCTGATGATGTCACTGATACTGCAAGACTCTGTTCGGTCACAGTGTGTGGGCAGACTGGTCACAGAGCCCAAATCTGCCCTGATGGTGTCACTGATACTGCAAGACTCTGTTCGGTGTGTGGGCAGACTGGTCACTGAGCCCAAATCTGCCCTGATGGTTTCACTGATACTGCAAGACTCTGTTCGGTGTGTGGGCAGACTGGTCACTGAGCTCAAATCTGCCCTGATGGTTTCACTGATACTGCAAGACTCTGTTCGGTGTGTGGGCAGACTGGTCACCGAGCTCAAATCTGCCCTGATGATGTCACCGATACTGCAAGACTCTGTTCTTTGTGTGTGGGCAGACTGGTCACTAGAGATAATCTGCCCTGATGATGTTCTTTGTATTTGGTCACTGAGAACAAATCTGCCCTGATGATATCACTGATACTGCAAGACTCTGTTCGGTGTGTGGGCAGACTGGTCACTGAGAAATAATCTGCCCTGATGATGTTCTTTGTATTTGGTCACTGAGAACAAATCTGCTCTGATGATATCACTGATACTCTGAGACTCTGTTATGTGTATGGGCAGACTGGTCACTGAAAGATAATCTGCCCTGATGATGTGCTTTGTATTTGGTCATTGAGAACAAATCTGCCCTGATGATATCACTGATACTCTGAGACTCTGTTCGGTGTGTGGGTGTGTGGGCAGACTGGTCACTGAGAGATAATCTGCCCTGATGATGTCACCAATACTCTGAGACTCTGTTCCGTGTTTGGGCAGACTGGCCACTGAGAGATACTCTGCCCTGATGATGTCACCGATACTGCAAGACTCTGTTCTTTGTGTGTGGGCAGACTGGTCACTGAAAGATAATCTGCCCTGATGATGTCACCGATACTGCAAGACTCTGTTCGGTGTGTGGGCAGACTGGTCACTGAGAGATAATCTGCCCTGATGATGTCACCGATACTGCAAGACTCTGTTCGGTGTGTGGGCAGACTGGTCACTGAGAGATAATCTGCCCTGATGATGTCACCGATACTGCAAGACTGTTCTTTGTATGTGGGCAGACTGTTCACTGAGAACAAATTTTACCTGATGATGTTACCGATACTGCAAGACTCTGTTTTTTGTGTGTGGGCAGACTGGTCACTGAGAGATAATCTGCTCTGATGATATCACTGATACTGCAAGACTGTTCTTTGTGTGTGGGCAGACTGGTCACTGAAAGATAATCTGCCCTGATGATGTCACCGATACTGCAAGATTCTGTTCCATGTGTGGGCAGACTAGCCACTGAGAGATAATCTGCCCTGATGATGTCACCGATACTGCAAGACTCTTTTCTTTGTGTGTGGGGAGACTGGTCACTGAGAGATAATCTGCCCTGATGATGTCATTAGTACTCCACTTTTCATTGCTCCCACTTTCATTTCGTATCGCTTCCACAAATTAGACAGACACTGAAGATTTAAATACTGAAAAATCGTTGAGAATAGGGGATCTGACGTATACTTAAACGCTCATTGCGTATCATAAACCACAAGGACTCTACAAATGAAAACAAATCTTCATTCTTTAATTATTTATGGCGTGTGTTTGCTTCATTTAATCACATGATTCATATCTGTCTGTAGTCACAGCGATTACCACGACGACCAAAACGGCCTGTGGGTCCTTACGTGCAATTCAAGACTTCTGCTTCTTCCTCTGTGTTCATGGGCCGAATCGCTTGGTTGGAGTACAATACAATACAATACAATACAATAAACTTTATTAATCTCTAAAAGAGAAATTGCATTGCTGAGCTTTTGTGTCCGTAATAAAACATACATAAAACATTCAAAAATAAACATTTGTTCTTTGTCATTCATACATACTTGTGTTCTTATACATTTCTTCAATTCCTACATCAATATTTTATCATAATTATGTACATACATTTATTCTCTTTTAACAGTCTGTCTTCAAACGCATCTCAGAGAGGAAGGCTAGAGATTTGTGTTGTGCCATAGGTAAAATCATGTGCTTAGCTATGAAGTAATGTTATCACATGTTATTTAAGGAAAATGAGTAAATATATGTACCAAGCGTATAACATCAGCAAAACTGAGAAAAACAGCACATTGGTTATCACATAAGAAAGTATATTAAAAATAAATTAACATGCATTCACCATCAACAATGCACAAACGAAAGTCAGCACCTTGCCGGTTATCGCATATTGTCTAAGAGAGTAGAATAAGAGTATATAATCATGCAAAACAAAATCAACAATACTGAAACAATACAGAACACTGACCCCGTGCATCAGAGCGACAACACCAGCATCTACCGCCCCACCTGAGAATTGAAGATGTGAATTGCAGATGGAATGAACGAATTTCTGTAGCGTGTGGATCTTGCGGTTGGTTGTCTGAATCTGTTGCTCCTGTCTGTCCGTCTACTGTCAAATTCCGGTCTGAGTGGGTGCGAGTCGTCAGCCAAAATCTTCTGTACCTTGTCAGTCAGTCGTCGTACAGCAAACGCACATCGTTTTACATAAAAATAAAAATTCTCACTATTGCTCAGGTCAGTTCAACCGACTTCTCATCCACCTCAAAACAAGAATGGTGTGTTATTTGAACGTTTAATTTCTGGCAAAACAAAACGTAACATTCACTGTAGTTCGACCCAGCGGTTTTTAAAGTGTACAGACAGACAAACAAACACTTAGGATACAGATGATACAATTATGACATCATTGACAGAAATGTGAGAAATGGTCAAGAAACTCGCTCAGACAACATAACTTGCCAAACGAGGCTCGCTTGTGTCTTGCTGTGTCCAACTACAGGGAATGGAACGTCTTGTTTTGCCAGAAATTAAACGTTCAAATAACACACCATTCTTGCTTTTGATTCTCAATTTGTCAATCTATCTGTTTTTGAATTGAGCCCAGAATGCACAGATCGGAATTAATTCTCATTGTGACGTCAGTCGTTCGCATAATTTTACTGGCACAGATTGCCGACTATGTTAAGAGACACACCGCTTGCTAGTGATTGGCCCGCAATGTCACGTGTGGTTTGCTTCAATGTTTCCGAGGAAAAGTAACTCTTCCACAACGCATAAGAACTCGACAGAGTCATTTCCGAACATCGTCTATTGTCAAATCGTCATCCTAGCGGCGTGGTCGTGTTGCTTAAGCTGGCCTGTCCTACCAGTCTAGCGATGAAAACTGAATGAATGTATCGTTTCTCACAAAAAACGGCCGATGTTTTGAATGATGTTTTATTTTCCTTTTCTTCTGGTTGCTGCTGTTTTTGAGTTACATGTGCGGTTTGACCCCTGGCGTCACTAACAAAATTATTTGAGAAAAAGATCTCCAACCCTGCATATATAGACAGCAACAAGACTGTCCATAGGGCTGTGCTTCAAGTCCCACACACGTCTTGACGCACACATGGAATGAATAACTGGGTTTAATTGAACGGAGACAAATTCTGAAAATGTGTGAACCCATACAAATGTGCCCAAGAGCATGTTTTCATGAAGATATGTTACACGTTTCCCACGAGAGATGGCTGTTAAGAAGGAAGCTGGATTCCGAATGCAGCTGCAACATCCTAAAAAAAAAACCGGTTTGGACTCCTAATACCGAGAAGTATGTTCCCCTTCAAGGCATGTGTGACCTGCCAAAAACGACCTGGTGTATTTGTGGCTATGTCCTTCTACAGAAACGCGTCTAAATGCAGGACTAATCCTAAAACTGCACATTCTCACACAAATTCTGCATCAAGCTCCAGAGCCGTTTAAGGAAAGTAAACTGACACAGGAGGAGTGCTGAAAGAGCAACTTCAGTTGAAAATGGATGCTATGTGAAAATGCGCATGTCCTTACTTGAACTTCCACGACCCAGTTTGACCTGAGGAAAATGTCAGAGACAGCCTCAGACATTGCGCGAGCTAGTGTGAAAGGAAGGGCTACATGAGACTTTATTGCCGACCGGAGAGGCTGGGTTGATATGACAGGCTAGGGGAGAAACGTCCCATCTGAGAAGCCAGCAATCAATAATGTGGGCCATTAATGTTACCCCTGTTTGCACATCCTTTCGACTGGGTCTTCTGACACATATCTCTGTATAATACCAAACAAATCGAGAAGATAAACAACATCTTACGACATAAAGCTTGTGAAACGGCTCTGTCTGTCTGTCTGTCTGTCTGTCTGTCTGTAGGTCTGTCTCTCTGTCTCTCTGTCCTTCTGTCTGTCTGTCTGTCTGTCTGTCTACTTCTGTCTGTCTTTTTCTCTGTGTGTGTGTGTGTGTGTGTGTGTGTGTGTGTGTGTGTGTGTGTGTGCGTGTGTGTATGTGTGCGTGTGTGTGTGTGTGTGTGTGTAGGAGAGAAAGAGGGAGATAGAGACAAAGAAGACGAAGAAGAAGACAGAGAGATAGAGATAGCGGGAAGGGAATTGAATTAAACTTTATTTTACAAGGATAAAGATTTATGGCTAGGCCTTTTCTTACAATCTGTCCGTGGTACGCATAGACACACACACAACAATAAACATTAAAAAGGTTAAAAACAAAAGGAGGTGGAGAACAAAATAAACATATGATGATAATGATGATGATGATGATGATGATGATGATGATGATGATGATGATGATGATGCTGCATGAAGAGCATACACATGTAGTTATTCACAAAATCCAATGCAGAATAAGAAGGTTAATACGCGTTCAAGGAAGTAACAATGGAAAACAAAAAGTGTTTTTTAACCCATTTTTTAAAACTTGTTAATGACTTTAAGTGCTTGAAGGATACTGGCAGTGAGTTCCAGACTGATGTACCCGACAATGCCAGACTTGTCTTGTAAAGGTCTATTCGCGGAATTGGTGGGATCAAGTTGACAGATTCATATCTGTCGGTAGCTCTCTTGAATAGCGATGTAATGTAAATCGGCACTTTACCGTAATACAATTTATGCATGAAAACGGCTTTGTTTGACTTAAAGTGTAACTAAACAAGCAAAAAGGAAAAACATCGTTCAGCAACCTTTACACTTTGATATGAAGAAGGGCCTCATATACTGTCGAACTGCGAAAAAAAAAAAAATTTCTCTCACTCGGACACTGTGTGACGGACATGTGAAGTGCGCGCCAGGAACGACAATCTTCTTAGTTTACCTGATTAATGCCCTTAATTTTTGGTTCTGGTACTTTCAGTTCCGGCTGTTGTCATCAATCTACCAAAATAAAAGATCAAACGGAGTTTTCGATTTTTATTTCATGGTTCAGAAAAATATTGCTTATTTTCTGAAGTCAACCGTTTTAGCGAATCTTTCTTTGATTCTTAAAAGTCATTTCAGATTTGTGAAAAATAGTTAACGGTTAGTAATTACCAATATATCGTAAACAAACATATCGATAGGTTTTGGTAAGAAGACACAAGTGCGATGAATGTGGTACCAGTATTTTTGTGGTAAGTAAGGATGCATTTCTTTGCTGTAAGCACATTTACAATGCACATTTAATCTGTTTAGCAACATAAACGAAAGCATGGTACAGTGCCGCTTGTTTGTGGTCTATCTTTTCGCGGCAGATGCGTAACAATTAGGGTCTCAGTTGGAAAAAGCTGCTCGGAACCAGAGCAGATTTGGCTTGGGTTCTTTGAGTGTGAATGATCGACGAGTGGCTCGACATTTTTAACGAATCATTACTGTAGCCTACTTGAAACCATCATCTGTTTCTGAATTTGTCATCAGTTATGATTGAGCAGTCTCATAGGAATCGTCCATAAAATGTTAAACCGAAAAAGGGCAGACGATTCTGAATCACACAGGCTGCTGTACAAAATCAGATCTAAAACGATATTTTGAACTGCGACGTCTGCGTAAATGCCCTGTAACAAAATACCCTGTCCTGGTCATGTGTATACACATCAGCTTCTATTGGGAAGATCAGTATTTTATATTAATCACAAATACAAGATTAGAAATAGTTCTGAAGATCGCCTTTGATTTCAGTTTCAGCAGCAAACTAGCAGATCTGTCCAAACCGGCATCGTTTCATGATTGAAACTTGAATAATCCCAAATAGATCTGAGTGGGAGTAAGTTTTATAGTATTTCAATTTTTTTACGGCAGTTTTATTTAAAGATAGTGTTGTGGATGTCTCTGGTGAAGACTACAGTTATATGAATTTTTTGTTGTAATATTAAAATGATTGTTCTTTATTTACACAATTGAATAATTTGTATTTATTTGTTTGCAGATGACGGCATACTGAGTGCTCCAAGAACATACGCCTGCTGGCATTTTGTGTCTTTTCTGAAGACGTCGAGGCAAGCAGAAGTCACGGTCCTGGCCACACACACACAATGACATGAACAAGAAATGATATTTTTTCATGGCCATATCCAGTATTAAAACTTTATTACCATGCAAACGCAACGATTAGAATTTAGAGAAGGTCATCGGTCACACACACACACACACACACACACACACACACACACACACACACACACACTGGGAGGATCCGGAGGGGGGTTCCAGGGTTTCCGGACCACTTAGGAGCCGGCCTTTGTATTCTAAGTGACGATTTTGGAAAGAAGTTGGCTAATTAGTTTGCTCAGGTTGCGCCAGATCGATCAATTGTCCTTGTGATTCAAATTTTTCTTCTTAATATATTTACTTTTTTTGGAAGGTGTATTAGGGGATGTTTCTTGGCTGATTGATCCATTTTCCTTGTTTTTATCAACATTTGTCGGACCCCCCCCCCCCCCCCCCCCAGGAGGTTGAACGCTTCGCGTCTTCAACTAAACGCTTTGCGTCGTCAAATTGTCACTGAAAGAAATTTGGAAACTCCCCCTTAAAAATGATGTGATCCGCCCCTGCACACACACAAATAGAGAAGTAATAAATGGATACAGTTTTTCTTTATTTGAATTACAATCAGATGTGGTCGTAGAACAGGCACTGTAAACAAAACCTAGCATGATATAGGCTACCACTTGTGTGATGTTTCGGTCAATATCTTTATTTTCCTTTCAGAAATACATTGGCGTTTTGAATGTCAAGGGAAGTGATACAAATGCTGCAGCGGGCTATCAAGAACGCGAAGGCAAACAAGGTAAATACCTACTTGTGACATTAGTTTACTTATTAACTCTTTCTATACTGGCCATTATCTCCCCAGTCTCTCCCCAGAAACTGGCCATTTGCATGGGTTTGCAAAAAAATTCTCAAAAATAAACAAAACAAGATGCAGCCTTCAAACTCATAGGTTTTATTGTGAATATATTGCTAAAACATATGCCAAAGTTTGGTTTCATTGTTGTGAAAAAAAATAAAAATATGATGTCCAAAATTTATGGGTATATTTTACGCAATACGAAAAAGGGGGTATGTATTTTGACTTAGAAGCATTTTTTCTTATGAAGGCTCTGTTTGCAACAAAACTGTTTCTGTTTACTTGTATGAAGATTGTGCTAACACAAAAACATAACAAATACCAACTGATTTTCCATTTGGTGGTCATGTAAGCATTGTGAACATGTCCGAAAAATCTGATCACACACCATGTGGTCGACATGCAGACCTGAACGGCCAGTGTATGGTGGCAGAGTTGGAAAATAGGCCAATCCTTCATCAAAAACCGAAGAAAATCGTCATTGTAATAAGTTTGCTTTATTCTAAATCAAACGACTAGGATAGATGACAGACACAACGACAAACACATTCAATTCTATGTAAAACATACAAAATGCGCACGTTAACAAGCTGGCCATAACAATGTGCCCATCGTGCATGAAGTGTGGCTTTGGTCGGATCAGTAGCCGTGCTTTGTCTGCGATGCTAAACATGAAATTTTGTTAAAGTGACGATTTAGCAATGTTGTTGTTGCTGCTGCTGCTGTCTGTTCTTGTCACGACATCTCGCCATATAACAGTTTTTTCCCTCCTGATTCTGAGAAGAAGCTGTTTAATTGTGATATCAGGCCTAGGAACCCCTGATTTTCACTTGGAGCATTCTCAAAGAAACTTAGCGTATGTTAAGAAAAATGAGTGTACTCCACACTTTGTCTTTTGTTGTTCGTTGTCGTTGCATGTCTACCGTTCCACAGCCACCTACTATAAGTGCAAGTGTTAAATGACGTATTTCCACAAAAGACTGCTTGCAGAGAATCATGTGATGCCAATGACAGGTAAGGACATGTGGTAATACATACTACGTTTTGGAACCAGGGAAAATGCAACACAAATTATTTATCAACCAAATTGATTGACTTGTGTACCATGACAAAAGTTTTCTTTGATCCATGAAAGGTCTTTTGCCAGAAAAATTGCTCTGAACATCAAGTACCCTGCAAGTTGTCACACATTTACATTATTGAAATAAAAAGAAAACACACCAGTAACCAGGTTAGGTACGTTAATATCTATAATCAATATCTCGGCACGTTACTGCCTTCTTCGGGATGGTAAGCTGAACATTATTGAACAAAATAATCGGTTTAGATTGTATACTTTGATTCCTGAACGAAGAAGCAGAGGTACTGCATACAACTAGGACTGTAATATCAGCTTTTGCCTGAAACACACACACATACACTTATAAAATTAATGCAATGTCATTGTATGAAGCCAGAACAATCATTAACGTACATAGTTGGTCACACAATTACCCATCACTGAACAATAAATCGAAGTCGGGTGGATTCAATGACTAAAGCAGTAAAGGCTTTGAAAAAACCCTCATCACAAAACATCCCCTCCCCCCCCCCCCCCCCCCCCCCAAAAAAAATGAAATAAAACAGGTTGTGTATATAGCGCAGTAAACACCATGCAGGTACAAGCACAGATTTGACTGATTATCCTTGTTTTATATAGCACACATGTTCTAGTTTTAATCTCTCTCTCTCTCTCTCTCTCTCTCTCTCTCTCTCTCTCTCTCTCTCTCTCTCTCTCTCTCTCTCTCTCTCTCTCTCTCTCTCTCTCTCTCTCTGGAAAGTAATTTATTGACCTGTGGGTTATTTGCGTTTGTATACACATTGGTGATTCGTAAACTATGTTGAAAGAGATTGTCAAACAATATTATATGGGGTGTCTTAAAAAAAATGTATATCAACAAAATCTGTCATTATTATCAGGTGAGTCGTGTTTTTGTGTGTGCAGGATATTCGCTAGGACAGGACCTCAAGCTGAACCAGCACAACAGCGATGCATTCTTCCATGGCTTCCACAAAAGTCTTTCACCTATAGCGGGCATTGCATACAGATAGTCCAAGGAGGGTTAGGGTTACCCTAACCCTCCTTTTTAAAAATTCTTTAGACCAATTATCCCTCTGTTCCCATGTTAAACATGGAATAATTCTGGACAAATGCGAGGACGTTAGCTTTTTTTTATTTTATTTTTTTATCATTTTACTTATCATTAAAACTTGTTTAGATTTCGATTCGTAAACCATTTACAGTAATCCTTTGTTTTTTTAACTTTGTTCATCTTACCACAGTCACTTCGTTGTTTAGATTTATCATTAAATTTGTTACCATTATGCAGGAAAAATGTAGAATAAAACCAGGAGAGCTTTCGGTAGAAGATATTTCCTGTGTCAAAAGTTAATGCTTATTCTGATTAATGGGTGCTCCAAACTAAGTTATTTTGACTGCCTTATTCGAATTCATTTCCAAGACAGGGCTGAGAAGTGGAGAAGCTTAGGAGAGTATCGTAAAAATTGTCTGGGTGTTTATGCAAAACTTTCGAATATGTCAGATTTTACTTAGAGATTTTAAATACTTTCTTTCTTTCTTTCTTTATTTGGTGTTTAACGTCGTTTTCAACCATTCAAGGTTTTTAAATACTGTTAACTGACAGAAATGCTATAACTTCTACACCAATTGACTGGATAACTTCATATTCAGCATACTTAAACTTGATTTTATGCACTCCACCGAAACTGCCCTTCTCAAAATCACTAATGATCTCCTCCTTGCCACTGACCAAGCTGAAATCTCTGCCGTCGCTCTACTTGATCTATCAGCGGCCTTTGACACAGTCGACCACAACATCCTCCTTCAACGCCTTCAGCACACCTTTGGTATCCATAGCACAGCTCTTTCTTGGTTCTCTTCTTATCTTACCGACCGCTACCAGACTGTTTCGATTGACAAACTGAACTCTGACCCCATCAGGCTTGAGTGCGGAGTCCCTCAGGGCTCAGTCCTTGGGCCTGTACTATTTGCTCTCTACACTCAACCTCTTGACCACATCCTTGACCGACACAACGTTCTCCACCACTCTTTTGCCGACGACTCTCAACTTCACAACAGCTCTTCCCCTGACCAGTCTGAATCTCTTCTTTCCTCTATCTCTGACACTATCACTGACGTGCAGAATTGGATGACAGAAAACAAACTTCAGCTCAATAGCAACAAAACTGAAGCTATCCTAATAGGCACTACATCCAAACTCTCCAAAGCCACCTCCGACTCTCTTCAACTCTCTGACTCTTCTGTCCCTCTGTCTTCTGCTGTCAAAAACCTCGGAGTCACTCTAGACAACACCCTTTCCATGAAACAACACATCTCTTCTGTCTCTCGCACCTGCTACTTCCAACTCCGCCGCATCGCCACTATCCGCAAATACCTCACCACAGATGCTACCGCCAAACTGGTCACTTCCACCATTCTCTCACGTCTTGACTATTGTAACTCTCTCTTGGCGGGTCTTCCCTCTTCTTCTATCTCTCGTCTCCAACGCATTCAAAATAGCTCTGCCCGTCTTGTCCTACGAAAGAAAAAGAGAGATCATATCACCCCCCTCCTAAATCAGCTCCACTGGTTGCCCGTTCCTGCCCGTATCACCTACAAAATCAACACTCTCACCTACAAATGCCTCCATGGTCTCGCCCCTGCCTATCTCTCCGACTCTCTTTCTCTCTATGTCCCTTCACGAACACTCAGATCATCTGCCGACTCCCTCAAGCTCAACATCCCCCACACCAAACTCAAAACAGCAGGTCAACGCTCATTTTCTTTCCAAGCACCTAGCCAATGGAACACACTACCTCTCCCCCTCCGCCAACAACAGTCCCTCGAATCATTCAAATCTGCACTCAAGACATTCCTTTTTTCCAAATAATCCATGCATTATACACTGCCCACCCCATCCCACCCTGAATAACTGTACATATTTTAATGTTTGATGGTGTGTGTGTGTGCTAGTGACTTTAAGTCTCCGTGTGTGTGAACGAGTGTATGTGCGCCTTGAGTCGCCTGTTGGTGAGATATGTGCGCGTTATAAATATTCGTATTATTATTATTATAATTTGTAGGTTAAATTATCTAACTTTTGCATCACCAATCCTAGCTGTAACTGCATGCTTTCGTCAGGTCATCGATATCCTGGGGGTTGAAGGGGATGTTTTTACATACTCAGACATTCAAAATAATCAAAAAGGTAAAAGCCTGAAGGGTTTAAATTAGGTAAAAATGGCTACCGCTCAATGTCAAAACTCGTTCTGTTTAGTCGACCCCCGAATTTGGAGAAAAAAAATTAAAATTGCACAAAAGTCAGACCATTCAATTTACAAAATTGCCACTTACTGGAAAGGCAGAACATAAACTGAAGTTAATGAATACCATATATAAAATAATTGGTTCAACAGATGCAGAAGTAATTTGCATGGTTGTGGGTGTCCTTTTTAGGGGGGTCAACCCTGTAGAAGAGACGATTTTCTTTAATTATCAATCCGTAATATATTGTTTGTTATGCATACAAGATTAACATTGACAAATACTTCAAGACTCCTCATTGATCTTAAGAAATGTTGTGGGTTTTTTTGTTACTGACTGATTCACTTTCTATTCACTTTACTCTACATAAGTCACGACAAGAAAAGCAAGGGAGGTAATTTCTTCGGAAGAGGTAATTCTCTCCCCTCAGAACGATTGTTGTACAGTAGTTTGTTTGATTTTGTTCCCTTCTAATAAGTATTATTTAAAATAGATTTTTACATCTTGATGTGAAAGGCGCAGTACCCCCCTCCCCCAGGATGTTAAATTCTAGGTTGTGTCCATGTAAAATCCTGATCCTAGTCAAGATCCGAGTTGGTTTTTCATGCAACTGTGCCTCTTTATGCCACTCAATTAGACATACTTTGCAATCCATAATTGCACGAAACTAAGTACAGGAAATACGTTGTTGTCGTGTTTTTAATATTACATAATGAAATAAAAAATGTCACAACTGGTTTCGTGTTGGGCTTTCTCTCTCTGAATCTCATAATTACTTCCTTCTGAGGCCTGAAATGTGTTGCAGGCATTGTTCAGCTTACATTTATTGTTACAATTTTTGTGGATATGTTATTAAGTGTGTCTGTGTTTCTATCATTCGTTATCAGTGTGGTTAAAAAAAAAAGCACACGTCAAAGTAATTTACCCTTCATCATTATCAAAACATGCAGATACAGGTAATAAATATTTGTGATACTTTAAACAAATACAATGTTTGTTTGTTGCGTCTTTTCTTTTTTTTTCAGAGCAAACACACATCGTATTTGTTCAAACGTGTATATTCTGCACTTTCTAATACCCTGCATGGATCTCCAAATCAAGAATAATGAAAAGTCGTCTGATAGCCCTGCAGCACTCACACGAACATGATAGAAGCTTGCATGCATGCACCCAGGCTCGCTGTCTTCGGCTAAAAGAGCTTACCGTTGGATCTTCACTCAGACAAATGTAGCTGTCTTGTCCACTTGCTTCTGTCGCATAGATCTGCAATGTGCAACATCATCTTTGATTAATAATTCTGAGGCACAGACAAACACACACGCGCGCACATTTGCGAGAGAATGCACGTCAGTCTATTCAATCAAACAGTATAAAAACATACCACAGACGTGGTGGTGGAAACTGGACATTCGCCGTATAACAAAATCAAGAGATTCATTTGTGTGTGTATGTTTAATCAAAAGTTCATCTTGCGCACATTCAGTCTGTATTGTAACAGGACCCATCCCGTAAAAACTTCGAACAGATATGATCTATTAAATTCTGAAATCCTTGACAAGTTTTTTTTTCCAATCATCTGTATCTGACCGAAGTAAAAAAAATAAAAAGAATCAGCCAGTACACGCATCTACCCCCTTACACGACAATACATATGTGGCGAAAAAAGGAATCGAGAGGGGGGGGAACAAGGAATAAATTAGATCCAGAAATAATTCCACTTCATCATTCCAAAATTCAAGTGTGAAGTGATCAGATACGTGCTTTATAGTATCACAACTGAAAATACAAGCCCTAGGGTTTTAAATCAAGGAAACAATTAAAGTTAAGGAAAGATCAACAGAAATGTCGAGAACATGTAAAATATTGTACTTACAATCCGTTTCAGCATGCTCTTCGAATAATAATCTCCCAGTCAGCCTCGTGCTCACGACTTCGACAGGATGTTGCCTCTCATGCTGAGCCAGTACATTTGGAGTGAATTCAAAGGCCAGAGATGCAGTACAAGCACATTAGTTAGATCCAATTCATTTACATTGCTACCTTGCCCAGTTTATGGCTATTTCTGTTGGTAACATCACACATGTGGCAAGCAGTGCTTGTTGCCGACTCTGCTGGGACAGGCAGCAGACGATTTTATTTAGGAACCAAATTCTGATTGGTTAAAACATAAAACCGGAACTCAAAGTACCACTTGTTCTTTGGAAGTATCAAATCAAGAACAGATAAGCAGGTAAATCTGAAATGGGTTCAACACTTTTAAAAAATCGTAGTAAATCAGAAAACACAGTAAACGTTGGAAAAATCGTCCAGTATCGCTTCTACAGGTCTACCCAAGTAAAAAAGTACTACACTATGTACTATAGTATACCATAGTACTTGTACTATAGTATACTATAGTTTACTATAGTACAAGTACTATGGTACATTGAATTGTACTATGGTATACTATAGTTTACTATAGTACAAGTACTATAGTACATTGAATTGTACTATGGTGTACCATAGTTTACTATAGTACTAGTACTATAGTAAACTATAGTACAAAAAGTACTATAGTACAATACATTAGTGTGTACTATAGTACATTGTGGTACATGTACTATAGTATACTATAGTAAACTATAGTACATTTAAATGTACTATAGTATTTTGAGCACTTTTTTGCCAAAATGTACTATAGTATACTATAGTAAACTATAGTAAACTATAGTTTACTAGAGTACATGTACTACAGTTTACTAGAGTAAAGTGTAGTACAGCGTGGTACTTTCGTAGAGTACATTTGTACTATAGTACTTTTACTATAGTTTACTATAGTACAGCGTGGTATTTTTGGCATGGTACATTTGTACTATAGTACTTTTACTATAGTTTACTATAGTACAGTGTGGTACTTTTGTTGCTGTAGATTTTGTACTATAGTACTTTTACTACAGTTTACTATAGTATACTGCAGTACTTTCTTGAAAAAGTACCATAGCCTTAAAAATTACACTGGATGTAAATGTGGCCCCAATTTTTGCTGAATCAATTGTTTTGTGTGAATTGAATGTGTGTGTGCACGATCAGGCCACTCGCTGCAGTCAATCTGTCACATTTGGTAGGAAAGTAAAGGTTCATCACATGTTTTAAATTTTATTTTCATTTTTCGGCAGAGCATTAATAGTCAAGCTTATGTAAGAACATTTTAAAATATCCACTAACATGTAAAAGACCCAATTAAATAATAATTTTAAATAAGGTGTCCATCTTGCACAGTGAGTAACCAAGCTGTTGATTTTTGGTAAATGTCCCAATGCAGAAACAGCTTTAATGCAATTTTTTTATAACCCTGTTAACCAGAACAAGTAATAATAAAATGCACGAAACAGATTTATTATAGCACTCTTCTTTGTGGGAATTCATCTTTAGCACAACACATATTTTCTCAAAATTATCTCCCCTACAGCCAAGTTAAATTTCTATGATTAGCTTTGAAAGTGACCATGCATACATCAGTACATGAAAACTCTGTGAACAATCAAAGGAGACAATGATTGTCCCTATTATTGACCAGAACTCTACCCCAATCTGAACTTGAATAATGCAAACTATCAAGCTGACTTGATGTCATCTAACCCTGTATGTGTGTGTGACCTTACACAGATAAAGTTATTGAGTTACTTTCTTTCTTTATTTGGTGTTTAACGTCGTTTTCAACCATTCAAGGTTATATCGCGATGGGGAAAGGGGGGAGATGGGATAGAGCCACTTGTCAATTGTTTCTTGTTCACAAAAGCACTAATCAAAAATTTGCTTCAGGGGCTTGCAACGTAGTACAATATATGACCTTACTGGGAGAATGCAAGTTTCCAGTACAAAGGACTTAACATGTCTTACATACTGCTTGACTAAAATCTTTACAAAAATTGACTATATTCTATACAAGAAACACTTAACAAGGGTAAAAGGAGAAACAGAATCCGTTAGTCGCCTCTTACGACATGCTGGGGAGCATCGGGTAGATTCTTCCCCCTAACCCGCGGGGGGTTATTGAGTTACAACGATCTTGCTTCAAACACATTCAAAATAATACCATTTCTCTGTTATTATTATTAATTTCTGTGAACTTAAAAGTTTATGAGGGTCAATTTTACATGGGTCACATCTACAGGTCATCCAACTTCAATAGCCTGTAAAGTATCAAAAATCTAGCTTTCAAAACATTTCAGAAAAATAAGAACACATGCTTTCGCAACACATCCTTGATATTTGTCAAAAATGTGGTTTTGAAAAAATGCCAAATGTGGTCATGTTTGAAATTGATCAAACCATAGCAGTATGTTAACTTTGTAAAGTCTATCCCGAAAACCATCCAAGAAAACAACAATGTTCAATTCTGTCTACCCATTGTAAGTCAGCCTAATTATGCTCCCCATCAGTGACATTCTCCTGACCTGGTGAGTCAAAACTCACTAAATGTCCAATGGAGAGTTTTCAGCATGCAACCAGAAAGTATATAGTGTGGTGTTATGTCCCTTTTTTTCAAAACAGGGTTATATATGTGGCAATAATCACATGAAATGTTCTCTGTCCTCCACATCTGTTTGATTTGTGATTGGTGTCCAGATTATTTGCTACAGGCATCTGATTAAGTTTATTGTAGCTGCTGTCCGGTTCCCTTTGCCAGTGATATCTGCTTTCCTGTTCTGTAACTTGTATTTATGTTCGCCGATGGCACCCGCTGAATAGTTTTGGTTGTTCTCCAATGGCATCTAGCTAGCTGCTTTGACGTCTGTAAGTGGTATCAAGGTCCTTCACCATGCAGTCATCTGCTGGAAGTGAACAGGAGGCTCTCTTGCTTATGACACCCACACCAGAGCATGGAATGAAACCTGCAATGACACAGCAGTATGACTATGAGAAAGCATGCAGACTGAAGCAAAGAGGGCCAAACTTTAAGAGAATGATAATGAAACCTAACTTAAAGTGCCGTGGCTTTTAGTGCATATATATCTAACTTTTAAAAGTTGTGTCCGTCTGTGTGTGTATTATGATGACTAAAGGCTCCGAAACAGCTGCACCGACTGAGACGGTGGTGGTGGTGGGGGTTTGAAACGTGCTGGTGCGTGTATGTTTGTGCTTGCGTGTGTGCAGGCATGAATATGAATGTCTTTGTCAGTATGTGTGTGTGTGTGTGTGTGTGTGTGTGTGTGTGTGAATTTATGAATACAATTGAAGGCACAGTAAGCCTCCCGTAAACCATCACAGATACGGTCAGGCTTTTACACACAGACTACAGTACAAACACCCTTTCATTTAAACACTCACCGATTGAGAACATCCTAGGTGCCCTCCATAAAGAGCGAACAATTTTCAAATAATTTATTTTTGCGTGGTTTATCTTACCCCTGAGCCATCGTGAACCAGTGTGATCCAGTTTCCCTTTTTTCACAATGTAGTCGTCAGTTAGTCATTTGAATGCGACTCCATGTGAGCTTATCTACAATAGCACGTTTTTATGCACGAAACAAACGGCTGTGGTTCACAAAAACTCTAGCGATGGTTTTTGACTGTTGAGAGGAACGGTGATATATATGCATAAACCGCCGTCTGCTACGACCCTTGCGTGACCCTGCTTCCGGGCTTTTCTTTTTTCAAACTTTCACAACTTCGAATTGTACTGATCTTGTCTTGATGAAAAAAGAATTCTTTTATGATTAAAGAATGTTTGTGTGACAAGCTGTCAATTTATTATTTAGATTTTAAAAGTTAGGTCTAGCGCAAAAACGCACCACGGTCCAAAAACATTCTGATAATCATCGATCCACGGCTATCGCCAGTTTACATCGATAGAATGAGACCCGAAGGGAAGTAACTCATTTTTGACCTGAGTTCAATCGGCAAAATTAATTCTTTAACAAGAAGGGCAAAGCCCATACGACTCACATGCTTTACACATTTTTCCTACCAAAATACATGTGACCTTGACCAGGTCATCCAAGGTCATGCAACACAAAGCTGTTAATTCAAGACATAGGAAGTACAATGGTGCTTATTGGCTCTTTCTACCATTCTTTCTTTCTTTTAGTGGTTCACTACCTTATTTTGGTCACATTTCATAAGGGTCAAAGTGACCTTGACCTTGATCATATGTGACCGAATGTGTCTCATGATGAAAGCATAACATGTGCCCCACATAATTTTTAAGTTTGAAACAGTTATCTTCCATAGTTCAGGGTCAAGGTCACTTCAAAATATGTATACAATCCAACTTTGAAGAGCTCCTGTGACCTTGACCTTGAAGCAAGGTAAACCAAACTGGTATCAAAAGATGGGGCTTACTTTGCCCTATATATCATATATAGGTGAGGTATTGAATCTCAAAAACTTCAGAGAAAATGGGAAAAATATGAAAAATAGCTGTTTTTTAGGCAACATTTATGGCCCCTGCGACCTTGACCTTGAAGCAAGGTCAAGATGCTATGTATGTTTTTTGGGGCCTTGTCATCATACACCATCTTGCCAAATTTGGTACTGATAGACTGAATAGTGTCCAAGAAATATCCAACGTTAAAGTTTTCCGGACGGACGGACGGACGTCCGGACGGACGGACGGACGACTCGGGTGAGTACATAGACTCACTTTTGCTTCGCATGTGAGTCAAAAATTGCTCGCTCTTTACGTAGGGCACCTAGGATATTCCCGTTTGGTGAGCGTTCAAATGGAAGGGTGTTTGTACTGTGTGTAAAAGCCTCACAGTATCTGTGATGGTTTACGGGAGGCTTACTGTCCGGGCGTGATTTCTGGTATTGAATATTCATAACAGCCGTCCAGCACCAAAACGAGGCGCCATTGTTGTAGAGGACTAAGTCCACGAAAATAAATTCTTTGAAAATTTTTCACGCTTGACAGAAAGCAGCCAGGATGTTCCCGTTCGGTGAGCGTTCAAATGGAAGTATGCTTGTACTGTATGTAGACGCTCGGGGAGCTCTGTGATGGTTTACGGGAGGCTTACTGTGCCTTTAATGTATATACATCTATACACACCCAAGAAGATAAGGCGCTCAGCAGGTCTGCACTCATGTTGATCCATTATGTCGGAAACAGGCAGGAATTGGATCCTCCACCCGACAGTCACTGAGCTACAGTGCTGCTCTCAGCTATAAGCAAGAGAAAGCAGCTTGAGTGTTTCATCGCATATAATTCCAGTGTTTGCATACTCCATAGCGATTAGCTGAAACTATTTAGCTAAAACATTAAACTATTATCAGTGGAATACCAAAGGGGTGGCATATGTCATCCAAAATATAAGGCAATTTAAAGTGTGATTGACGGGACAGAAGCGTTTCAATGATACAAATAGAGAACACTACATAGCCTACTGTGTGTTACTGGGTTTACACAAGTAAAAGTGAATATTATTTCTTCTTCTGTTTCTTCGTTCATGGGCTTAAGACTCCCACGTTCACTCATGTGGATTTTTACGTGTATGGCCGCCATTCAGACAGCATACGCCAATTTCGGGGGAGGCATGCTGGGTATTTTCGTGTTTCTATAACACACCGAACTCCCACATGGTTTACAGGATCTTTTCCGTGCGCACTTGGTCTTGTGCTTACGTGTACAATGCGCCCGTCGTGAATATTTCAATATTTGAAAAGCAATAAGTGTAAATCTGGTGCCACACAGCAAGCCATGAAGTATTCTGTTTTCAATTCCTACGTACCGGAGAGATAACCCATGTAGTAACTAAACCATACACGCACATATGGGCATATCATTGAGGTCATGGCAAGCTGGTCTGGCAGGGACCTTATATATTCCACTGCTCATGATTACAAAGTCACAGATGCAAAGTCATTCTCGTAACACGTTTGGGCTTGCCATTTTCTCGCGAGTGTTTTGAGAATGAAGTTTGTCTCGGAGATTTTGCATAAGCAGTGGAAAATGACATCCCTGACAGACATGTTGTTTGAACCAACCTCATTTACATGATAGACACGCCTGTGAAGAGATGGTTCATTTATCACATCATGACACATGGGTGGTATCTCTCAGGTAGGCAAAACAATATATATCTAAATGCACCAATTTACCTCAAGCACTCAGCAGGTCTGCACATATGTTGATCCATTAGGTCAAAAAACCACCAGAACTCGATATGTTGTCCTAAAGTCACAGATACAGTGGAACCCCCCAAGGATCCTGAAAAAATAATTAACAAGAAGAGCAAACGCTCGATCGAGTCACTTTCGCAGTTCTGAATATTATATGAGGCATCAGATGGACAGGAAGAAATTGCTATTCACAACACAATACAGATGTAAATAATTTGATGTAAAGAATAATCCTATAAAGTTTGAATCAAATCCGATGAATAGTTTCAGAGATATGATATTTCAATTTTTTTCCTTCAAGACATACCTGTGACCTTGAAAAAGGTCAAAGGTCACCAAAGCAGACGTCAAAGTGTAGAGGTCACTGGGAGTCACGTTCACATAAAATTTGAGCCCGGTCACTTTTATAGTTTCCGAGAAAAGCCCAACGTTAAGTTGTGTGTTGCCGAACAGAAAAGGCTAGTTATCTCCCTTGTTTTTCTGATAACGTTCGTAAAAGGCTACAGATGTAAATACTTTGATGTAAAGAATAATCCTACAAAGTTTCAATCACATCCGATGAACTTTGTCAAAGATATAAAATGTCTAATTTTTCCTTTGACGCTGACCTGTGACCTTGAAAAAGGTCAAAGGTCAACGAAACCATCGTTAAAGTGTAGAGGTCATTGGAGGTCACGACTAAACAAAATATGAGCCCGATCGCTTTGATAGTTTCCGAGAAAAGTCCAACGTTAAGGTGGTGTCTACGGACGGCCGGCCGGACGGCCGGCCGGACGGCCGGCCGGACGGCCGGCCGTCAACCGGGAACTTTTGTTGTTGTCAAAAGCAATTTATGCCTCAAACATTCTCCCACTCTAAGACTGAACTATGCATTCAGTATGTGTTGATATCTGACTTAAACTCACAAAAATAACAAAGGCTAGTTTGTAAAAAGACACTGATTTGAAAAGAAAATTTAAATTCAATTACATATTATTATGTACTATATAATCTGTTCTGGGGCTTTTTTCCAGGTCTTTTAAAAAAGGATGTTCACAAACAATAACAAACACATTTTCAATCCAATGAATGTTTGCAGCACTGTCAGCCGGACAGAAATGACAGTATGTTGACAAAGCCGTGATAAAAACATAACCTGCAGTCCTACCTTAGCGCAAAGAAGTATGAATGGTCTCTGTGTACTCTACAATCTCTGACTGTGGCCCTATGTAAAGGTCGAAAAGAGCTGGCTGTGCTTGGCCATTAAGAAAAATTTCAGTTAATTCAGATTTGAACAAGGAGAGCACAAAAGCATACATTCACAGCATGTATGTCTTGTTATTGCTATAGGTCTATATATCTATGCCACAATGACACAGCAAATACGTACATTCATACAGACATATTCATTTACTCATATAATTTAAATTATATAGCACCACAGGAATATGTTAATATCAAAATCTAATATGAAATTTCCTACACACACCCATGAAGTTCAAGCCTGTCACGATCGGGTGACAGAGACCAAGAAAGCGTCACTCAGTGGAGTGCCTGTTCTGGGTCAATGTATGATAGAAAGCGCCTGTGCGTGATATTGGACACAGCAGAGTTTTTGCTGACAGTGCTCCCGAGCACGGATGTTTTGAAACGCACGAGCTTCACAGTGCAGGTTTCTGCTGTCATAGGGCTGACGGTTTTTTTCGCTGACAGCGCGCACGGGATTTTCAGGGATTGAGTTTCTCGTGTCTTTTTCCTGCTTGGGGAGGCAAAACTGTGTATAGCTGGACTGGTTTGGTGACAAGGTCAGTCACGTGTATTTGGCTAGGTGGTCTGTCAGAGACTCGAGGACGAGACACTTGACACCCAGCGGCAGAAGGGGAAGGACCTAACACACAGTTACTAGAGTATGATGGTTTTTCACCGAGTATCATATTCGGCACTCTAGGGGAACTTCCACAAGTTATTCCTTTCCTCTGCCACGTATTTTGCTGAGGACAAGTCGTCACATTTCCTTCGTCGGCGATGGCTTTCGCATAAGGATTCGACAAGGGGTTCTGGACGTTTTGGGTCACTGTTGACGAACAGAGACTGTTCCAGGGAGGAGGCGGACTTTGCTTCCATTGAGAGTTACAATCATAGGCTTTTGAGGTAATAAATCATTATTTAACGCTGTTGATGAGTCTGTGTTGTGGAATGAAATACTCTCTGTTGTTCTTTCCAGGTTAGCGCATAATTTACTCTCTGTGACGCTAAAATACTAATCTGTATATGGTTTTTGCAGATAGGGAGAGAAGGACGGAAAATGGCTGTTTTGTTGTTGTAAAAAGTCAGTTTTGTGCAGGCCCACGTGCTCGATGAGATATTTAAAGATGACATGTTTTAAGGTGGTGGGTGAGGGGTAGCTGACATGTTTAGTGCACCGATGCTTTCTGTTTGCAGCCTTCCTTCGTTCGTTCGTTTCGTTCGTTCGTTACGTTCCCGTAACATCGGCACGGCTGACTCTGGCGGGAACTGTTGAGGCTACGCTAACCAGGAGACCGGCTAACCAGGAGACCGGCTAACCAGCGGACCGGCTAACCAGCGAACCGGCTAACCAGCGGACCGGCTAACCAGCGAACCGACTAACCAGCGTACCGGCTAAGCAGCAGCAGCAGAGATAAAGCTAAGTGCACCATGTCGTACGCACCCCGTTGACCACCGTTGTCTTTTCGTATCTATGATTTCATTGGAGTAGTGACAACGTGGGGTGTGTGACACCTGCACGAACTAGAGCTTTTCGAACAGAACATTCTCATTTCGACTGTATTTACACGGGTTCAGCGTGTTACTATAATTTTCTACATAGTACTGGCATTTTGTCAGTGAACACTGGTTTTTTACGTGTTGAGAACGTAAAAGGAACATATTTTGAGTGAAGGCTCGAGGGAGGTGGAGGGTTTATACATAAACAGGCGTCTGAAACTTATACTTTTGTTGACTCTATTTAATTGTATGCCTGCGAGAGTGGATCGTGGTGTGGTTAGTTAATTAGTAGTAATTAACCGGTTCATAATCACCTTGAGTGATATATTGAAACGTGACACGTGGGGGCCAAGCCGGGATTTACTCAGTTAATTTCCAACTGATAAAGACCCACCAATTAAGGAGAACTAAGAGCAGATAATCTCGTCAGTGCTCGACTTATTTTCTGCTTGGTGCTACCCTTTTTTGTATAGTTTTGATCATATACCACACCTTAAGCGATTCACATCTTGCAGGAAATGTAAATTGTAATTTGTGAGTTATTGTATGCGCTAACTGTGATTATCTCCCTTTCCTTTGTTTGTGAATCTTTGTTGTTGTACGTTCAGAGTTTTCCGTTGCAGAGAGCTGAGCGGGGTTAGCGGATTTGTTATTCGTTTTACTCAGTTTTCTCTACATTGTTGTTTCGCATTCCGTAACAGGTTACATTTTCTACCGTCTTGTTTTACTTGGATTTTTCTCCATATTTTGACTTTGTTGGAATTTTGGGGGGGAAGGGTCCGAGGACTTCTGTCCTAACCAAGGCTGTGGGAAACACTCTGTTTCACCGCAAAAAGCAGCCGATAAAGTAGGCCACGGCTGTGGGAAACACTTTGTTTCACCGCAGAAAGCAGCCGATAAAGTAGGCCACGGCTGTGGGAAACACTTTGTTTCACCGCAGAAAGCAGCCATAAAGTAGGCTACGCGATTTGTTCTACACCGTTTGGATTTTTCTTCTGCATTTTCCGGTTGCTGGATTTTTGTATCCACCGCTTTCGTCACCGCGTATTCTAGCTATAGCTGCGTTAGACTTACTTTTGTGATAAAGCTTTGCTAAAACTAACCATGGCTACAGGGGGATCTCCGACGAGGAGAATAACTTTCGAGACTCCTGGCAGCGAGCAACCGACTGAGCGAGACGCACGCGTTAGAGCCCGAAGCGTTCTAAAACGCTTAGAAGTAGAACGGAAGGAAGAATTTGAGCGACTGACAAGAAAAGAAGAACGTGACCGACAGGACAAGAAGGACGAACTTGACAGACAAGAAAGGGAACGACAGGCTGAACGACAGGCCGAACGTGACCGACAGGACAAGAAAGAGAAAGACGAACTTGACAGACAAGAAAGGGAACGACAGGCTGAACGAGACAGACAGGAAAGGAAAGACGAACGTGACAGACAAGAACGGAAAGAGAAAGACGAACGTGACCGACAGGATAAGAAAGACGAGCTTGAGAGACAGGAACGACAGGCCGAACGACAGGCCGAACTTGACAGACAGGAACGGAAAGAGAAAGAGCAGGCGGATCGCGATCTCCAGCTAGAACTAGCTAGGCTACAGGCCGAGAAGGGTACGCTTACTCAGGCTAGCGCGCCGACGTTTGTTGCCGACCGTACGAGACTGCCGACGTTCGACGATGACAAGGACGAGCTCGACGATTTTTTACGCCGGTTTGAGCGCATTGCATCGGACCAGAAGTGGGAAGAGGCCACGTGGGCTAGCCGCCTTAGCACCTGCTTGAAAGGACGCGCATTGCAGCTCTACAACGCTTTGGAGGACGACGAGGCGAGAGACTATCAGGCACTTAAGAAGGCGTTACTCCAGCGCTTCAACCTGACTGCGGAAGCCTACAGACGACGTCTGCGTAACAGCAAGAGACTGAGCGGCGAGCTGAGTCATCAGTTTGTGGCACGCCTTAACCTCTACCTGCGGCGCTGGGTGGAGATGGCCGAAAAGGACTGGACCGTCAACGACCTTGCCGACCTCATAGTCATGGAACAACTGATGTCCAGCCTGCGACCTGAGGTGGTGACCTTCGTGCAGGAGCACCAGCCCAAGACTACTCAGGAGGCAGCCGACTGGATCAGAGTGCACGAGGACGCCCAGGCGATCTCCGGCAAATCTTCAGGCTCACGGCCAGGAAAAACGGGAAATTCGGGTTCTTCAGGACCCAAGGACGGGAAGGACGATCAGGGACACAAGGGATCGAGTTCCAGAACTGACATCCAGTGTTACTACTGCAACAAGCGGGGCCACGTGAAGAAGGACTGCCACAAGAGACAGGCTGACCAGAAGGGCGTTCACTTCGTTGGCAGTGAGGAGTTCAGGGACGTCACGAGCTCATGCACCATCCCACAACTCTGCGTTCCGTGCTCCAGGAAACATTTCCAGCCCCACTGCAACGTCTACGTTAACGGAGTGAAGGGCGAAGGTCTGCGGGACACAGGGGCAGACATGATAGTGGTTCGGGCGAGTCTAGTTCCAGCTATGGCCTACACAGGAGACAGCATCAGGGTGAGAATGGCCGAGGCATCTCACGCTTACGACTTGAACACGGCAGTGATCAAGGTCGTAACCCCGTTGTTCACGGGGACCATTGTGGCCGTCGTCATGGACGATCCTCCATGCGACCTGCTCATTGGAAACCGGGTTCAGTTTGTGGACGGCGTCACCAGGGAGGTTCCCGTTTATCGGTCTCCCGACGTCATTTCAGTGCTCACGCGGGCACAGGCGGAGCGAGAGGACAAACCTCTCAAACCCCTACCTGCTGCACGAGCTGCCCTGGGGAACGTGACCCCCGCGCTTCTCGCGAAGGCTCAGGATTCTGACCCGACCTTAGCTACTCCTCGGGAGCACGCGAAGTCGGGGAAGGTGAAGCTGAGCGGGAAGCATGGGAGGTCAAAGTTCCTCAGGGACAAGAAGTTGCTCTACCGTGAGTTCAGCAACCAAGAAGGTACATTCAAACAGGTTGTCGTGCCTCGCGAGTTTCGCGAGGGTGTCATGGCAACGGCACACGACTCGATTCTGGGAGGTCATCTTGGTACCAAGAAGACCACGGATCGTGTCTGGCGCCACTTTTACTGGCCAGGCATCTGCACGGATGTCCGACGTTTCTGTGCGTCCTGCGATAGGTGCCAGAAGGTGGTTGCCAAAGGAAGGGTGAGGAAGGTCCCCTTAGAAAAGATGCCGCTCATCGACGAACCCTTTCGTCGGGTGGCAGTGGACATCATCGGGCCCATCTTGCCTGCGTCTGAGGACGGAAACAGATACATTTTGACCATGGTGGACTACGCTACTCGATACCCAGAGGCGATCCCTCTGAAATCGATTGAAGCCACGCGAGTAGCTGAGGCTCTGGTTACTATGTGGTCCCGGCTGGGAATTCCATCAGAGGTACTCACCGACAGAGGCACGCAGTTCACGGGAGGAGTGATGGCGGAGGCAGCACGACTGCTATCACTGGAGCAGCACTTCACCACTCCTTACCATGCTCAGTGCAACGGACTGGTGGAAAGGTTCAATGGCACCTTGAAGACCATGCTGAGGAAACTAGCTCAGGAGAAACCACGCACGTGGGACAGGTACATCCCAGCATTGCTTTTTGCATACCGCGAGGTTCCTCAGGAGAGCTTGGGCTTTTCCCCATTTGAGTTGTTGTACGGCAGACAGGTACGCGGTCCCATGGCTATCCTGCGTCAGGCTTGGACAGACGAAGAAGCTGACGAGGAGGTGCAGACGACAGCGACCTACATCGTAGAACTCAGGAACAGGATTGAAGAGACCTGCAAACTGGCTCAAGAGAACCTGGGAAGAGCAGCACAGCGTTACGCGCGAGGATTCGACCGCAAGGCACGGCCGCGCAGCTTCAAGATTGGAGAACGGGTGTTGCTACTTCTACCTGTCAAACACAACAAGCTACAACTGCAGTGGCAAGGACCTTTTGAGGTGACAGCGAGGGTGGGCCAGAACGACTACAGGATCATGATGCACGGGAAAGCACGCCTGTACCACGCCAACCTGCTGCGCGCCTACATAGAGAGGACAGCCTACGGGGAGAAGAACAAAGACCAGAAGAACAAAGACAAGAAGACAGAGAAGGTTGCAGTCATCAGGGGTGAAACGAGGGGTTGCTCGTTCTTGAGGACGACCTTTCTGTCTGGAAACAGACCATCAACCTCTGCAATATCTTCAGGTTGCAAGGTTGGCAAACGCCAGACTTATGCGCTGGGCGTTGATTCTCCAACCGTACCAATTCACGGTACGCGTCATTCCGGGCGCCAACAATGTTGGAGCTGACTTTCTCTCTCGGGCTGTAGAGGAGAACATGACTGTGAGCGAAACCGAGGTTTCGTCTTGAAGAGGGGAGGTGTGTCACGATCGGGTGACAGAGACCAAGAAAGCGTCACTCAGTGGAGTGCCTGTTCTGGGTCAATGTATGATAGAAAGCGCCTGTGCGTGATATTGGACACAGCAGAGTTTTTGCTGACAGTGCTCCCGAGCACGGATGTTTTGAAACGCACGAGCTTCACAGTGCAGGTTTCTGCTGTCATAGGGCTGACGGTTTTTTTCGCTGACAGCGCGCACGGGATTTTCAGGGATTGAGTTTCTCGTGTCTTTTTCCTGCTTGGGGAGGCAAAACTGTGTATAGCTGGACTGGTTTGGTGACAAGGTCAGTCACGTGTATTTGGCTAGGTGGTCTGTCAGAGACTCGAGGACGAGACACTTGACACCCAGCGGCAGAAGGGGAAGGACCTAACACACAGTTACTAGAGTATGATGGTTTTTCACCGAGTATCATATTCGGCACTCTAGGGGAACTTCCACAAGTTATTCCTTTCCTCTGCCACGTATTTTGCTGAGGACAAGTCGTCACATTTCCTTCGTCGGCGATGGCTTTCGCATAAGGATTCGACAAGGGGTTCTGGACGTTTTGGGTCACTGTTGACGAACAGAGACTGTTCCAGGGAGGAGGCGGACTTTGCTTCCATTGAGAGTTACAATCATAGGCTTTTGAGGTAATAAATCATTATTTAACGCTGTTGATGAGTCTGTGTTGTGGAATGAAATACTCTCTGTTGTTCTTTCCAGGTTAGCGCATAATTTACTCTCTGTGACGCTAAAATACTAATCTGTATATGGTTTTTGCAGATAGGGAGAGAAGGACGGAAAATGGCTGTTTTGTTGTTGTAAAAAGTCAGTTTTGTGCAGGCCCACGTGCTCGATGAGATATTTAAAGATGACATGTTTTAAGGTGGTGGGTGAGGGGTAGCTGACATGTTTAGTGCACCGATGCTTTCTGTTTGCAGCCTTCCTTCGTTCGTTCGTTTCGTTCGTTCGTTACGTTCCCGTAACATCGGCACGGCTGACTCTGGCGGGAACTGTTGAGGCTACGCTAACCAGGAGACCGGCTAACCAGGAGACCGGCTAACCAGCGGACCGGCTAACCAGCGAACCGGCTAACCAGCGGACCGGCTAACCAGCGAACCGGCTAACCAGCGGACCGGCTAAGCAGCAGCAGCAGAGATAAAGCTAAGTGCACCATGTCGTACGCACCCCGTTGACCACCGTTGTCTTTTCGTATCTATGATTTCATTGGAGTAGTGACAACGTGGGGTGTGTGACACCTGCACGAACTAGAGCTTTTCGAACAGAACATTCTCATTTCGACTGTATTTACACGGGTTCAGCGTGTTACTATAATTTTCTACATAGTACTGGCATTTTGTCAGTGAACACTGGTTTTTTACGTGTTGAGAACGTAAAAGGAACATATTTTGAGTGAAGGCTCGAGGGAGGTGGAGGGTTTATACATAAACAGGCGTCTGAAACTTATACTTTTGTTGACTCTATTTAATTGTATGCCTGCGAGAGTGGATCGTGGTGTGGTTAGTTAATTAGTAGTAATTAACCGATTCATAATCACCTTGAGTGATATATTGAAACGTGACAAAGCCCTAAGCAGTTCTGCACACATGTTGATCCAGGAGGTCCAAACACACCCTGCACTTGTTGTCCAACAGTCACTGCTCCAGTGAAACCCTCCATTTAGGACCCTGAAAGATATAACAAGTTCCATAAAGTGATACAAAACTCTTTGTTGTTGTCCTTATCTGCTGAAGGAGCACCTCCTGTCGCTTCACAGCATCTGTAACACAAGAGAGGACTGAGTATCCAGCCAGAAATTTCATGACTGTATTTTTATAATGATGATCAACAAAACTTTTTAAGGGCTTTTAAAATGATATGACAAATATAAAGTCAGATGCACTTCACCCATTGTTATACTTAAACATAGAACTAAGGCTTGCTCATACAGTGGAACTCCCCTTGTTAGACCTCAAAATATCTGAGAAAAATAGGCCTTAAAAAGGACCCCTGGGTGTCTTAAAAAGGCCGTTGATTGATGATTCACAAAGGTTATTCACAGAAAATATGAAAAAAGCAAGGTCCTAAAAGGGAGTGTGTCTTTAAGTGTGTGTGTCTGTCTGTGCATCACAATTAAGGGCTAAACAAAAACAAACACACACCCAAGAAAAGCAAAATTTGTTTGAAAATTTGATCAAACTCCAAGACAGTGAATCAAACAAGAAATGTCCATCACTGATTCAGACGCAGTTTATATTTGAATGTATGTGTGTGTGTTGCAAACATTACACAAAAGTGGATCATAAATACCAAATTCAGCTATGCTAGTACAATATAATTGCAAATTACATTAAATTTGAAATGAAATTTTATAATTTGTTGTTAATAATTTACTTACTGGTTAAAGAGTACAACTTTTCACAATTTCAGCACAGAGAATGGAATCCTTGGTGTCTGCTTCCTTTTCTATCTGAATGACTCATTGGTACAGCCCTCTGTCATCACCCTGCCGACTGTTTTTTTGACCTGGAGTCCAGAAGCTTCCCCACCAACTCAGGCAGTTTTGTTTTTCACTAAAAGTAAAAGAATAAAGGTCAAATAGATTTGCACAAAGGAATAAAAAGAGGTTTTCTAGTAATCCAAATAAAGCATGCAGAAATAAAAACACAAAAAGTAACATCAAACAGTTTTGCCTCTTGTGCCCCCAAGACACTGGAATAATTACAGGCCACCAGATAGGCCGTCCATCACTGAAAGTGAACAGAAAAACTTGATGTTTAAATATGTGTGTGTGTGTGTCAGTGTGTGTGTGTGTGTGTGTGTGTGTGTGTGTGTGTGTGTGTGACTTGGCAGTTACAGTTGCAAATCACTCGATAACTCCTGAGCGAATCTGGATACGATTACGTGGAAAACTCTTGAAGGCTTACTTCTCAGTCCAGATCCATCTTCTGCTCTCTGAATTATGGTTACACTCTCGTGGTGGGTTCCTTTCGTGATGTTGTAGCCCGCTTTTTTCCAATCTCCCTGGTGCAAACACTTTCTTCGTTCGTTCGTTGAAAATCAGTTACTAGTGCTGTCCCTTGATTTACTTCGGAGTGGTCTCCTCTTCGATTTTTAAGGGACATAACTCTCTCATGCGAACCCTTTCTTCGTATCGAAAGTAGCCGGCTCAGTTTGTTTTTGTTTTTGTTTGGTCTTGTGTTTGATGACTTTGCTAGTCCAATATTTTATGTATATATATACTCAACCAAAACTTAAATGTTTTTACTAGTTATTTAATTTTATGAGTTACAGTTCCTTTTAGGTACTGCTCTGTTCATTTTAGCATGTGCATAGATATGCAACGCACACAAGTGTGTGTGTGTGTGTGTGTGTGTGTGTGTGTGTGACGGTGTGTGAGTTTACGCAGTATGTGTGTGTATGGGGGATGTGTGTATGGGGGGGTGTGTGGGGGTATATATGTGTGTGTGTGTGTGTGTGTGTGTGTGTGTGTGTGTGTGTGTGTGTGTGTGTGTGTGTGTGTGTGTGTGTTTCGGTAAGCGAATGTCAGCGGTTTGTGTGTGTGCATGCGTGTGGGCGTGAGTGCGGCATGTGCGTGTGCGTGTGCGTGCGTGCGTGTGTGTGTGTGTGTGGGTGTGCAGTCTTTTGCTTACGTTTACAATTATTCTCTGTATATGTTCCAAGGCAGGGCCGGACTAGGCAAAGAGGAGAGAGGGGGGGGTGGGGGTTGCCAGTGGTGGTCCAGGGGGATGTTCTCCCTGGCGGGGTCAAGGGGCAGAGCCCCTTGTGGGGGTCAGAGGGCAAAGCCCCCTGAAGCTGATGGGTAGGTCATATTCTGAGATAGGAAAATGGTCGCTCCTTGCATGAAACGGCATAAAATAAACAATAATAAAAAATGTTTTAAATAAGTGAGGTACATGTTTAGGCTAGGGGGGGAAGGGGTTGCGCAACCCCCATAACACACCCCCCCCCCCCCCCCGGTAGTCCGGCCCTGCAAGGACAGGTTGGAAGTTGAGGCTAAGCCTAAAACCTTTATCCTGACGTAACAAAGTTAATTATGATCTCTCTCTCTCTCTCTCTCTCTCTCTCTCTCTCTCTCTCTCTCTCTCTCTCTCTCTCTCTCTCTCTCTCTCTCTCTCTCTCTCTCTCTCTCTCTCTCTCTCTCTCTCTCTCTCTCTCTCTCTCTCTCTCTCTCTCTCTCTCTCTGTTAAGCATTCGATGTGTACATATTCCATAACCTTTTTTTTAAATCTCATATTGTGTGTGTGTGTGTGTGTGTGTGTGTGTGTGTGTGTGTGTGTGTGTGTGTGTGTGTGTGTGTGTGTGTGTGTGTGTGTGTGTGAATGTCCGTGTATATGATGTGATTAGAATAGGGGTGCCTCTCTGCATGGGTGAAAAAACACTTGTTTGTAATGCTTGTATGCCACAACGCTCTCTCTGTCTCTCTCTGTCTCTCTCTGTCTCTCTCTGTCTCTCTCTCTCTCTCTCTCTCTCTCTCTCTCTCTCTCTCTCTCTCTCTCTCTCTCTCTCTCTCTCTCAAATTATTTAAAATGAAACAATATTGTACACACAGCAAAATTCAGTCAACTTCAGGTCAAACCAAGAACTTTGCACTTGATCCTACATGAAGAATTTTTTGGCAAACGTTAAATTTAACATAAAAAAGGTATTGTTTCAAAATTTCACTGCAGACCATTTTACTAAGCGTTTCGGGCGGGCGGGAAATAGCTCAGTCGGTAGAGGCGCTGTCTTCAAAACCAGTTGTCGCAATCGGCGTGGGTTCGATCCCCACGTTCGGCGAGGGATTTATTTCCTAGAGTCAACATCGTGCAGACTCTCCTCGGTGGCCGCATGCACACGATAAAGAACCCAAGTTCACAGCGAAAGTCTCAGGGCTCGGAAACATGAATACACGCATGCAGGAAACAAAATGTGTGGGTATCGCCGTATACTGTATGGCAGCTCGCTTTCCCCATGGAGAAAGCAGCCCGAATTTCCATGAGGGCAACCTCACAGGACTATATAAAATCTTATCCTTATCGCGTATCCTTATCCTTTAACTTTTAAAGCAATTGTTAAATTCTCTTTTGAAAACTTTTTTGTGAGAAGCGTTTCCAGCTAACGTTAATGAAAAATTAATTTCACATTTGATGCTAACTGTTTACAAAAAACTAACTATACTTATGTACATCTGACGTTACAAAAGTCCTTTCTCCTAAGTGAATATGTGCGTTCCCACGTGTTTGTGTGTGTGCACGTGCGAGCGTGTGTGTGACTGTGTGCGGTGTGTGTGTGTGTGTGTGTATGTGTATGTGTATGTGTGACGGTGTGTGTGTGGTGGTGGTGTGTGTGTGTGTGTGTGGTGTGTGAGCACAAAGTATTCCTACGTGTATTTTGCAAATGCACAGTTAACAAATTTGAAAATATCTCATGTCATCTCCAACAAACGGCTTAATTCACACACACGCACGCACAAAACATAATGAATCTTATATGTATGACTACCTTGTAAAAACACACACAACACGTTTACATGCACAACTGGTGATATAAAACACAATTTTAAAAACAATGTTTTTTAATCAAATTTAAACAAAAAAAGTAATACTTAGCTGATAAGTTATATCAATAAAACAATAAAAATAAAAACACAAAATGCATGTATACTATTACTACTATACTGTACCGCAGTACTATGTACTGTAGTACTATAGTACAAAGTACTTCGTACCATAGTACTACTGTAGTACAAGGTACATCACAAAAAAGTACCATAGTACAAAGTACTAGGTACTATAGTACTACTGTAGTACATGGTACATTCAATAAAAAGTACCATAGTACAAAGTACTAGGTACTATAGTACTACTGTAGTACATGGTACATTCACTAAAAAGTACCATAGTACAAAGTACAAAGTACTATACTGTACCACAAAGTACTATAGTACATGGTACATTTACTACACAGTACTATAGTACAAAGTACCATGTACTACAGTATGTACTATAGTACATGGTACATTTACTATAGTTTACTATAGTACAGGGTACATTTACTATAGTTTACTATAGTATACTATAGTACATCGTGTGGTACTTTTTCAGCTGGGTATACTTGGACAAAACATAAAGCAATTCAGAAAAGCTGACACTTCAAAATGTCTGTTTAGTTACACTTTAAGATGTTTCTCCAGTTAAAGAAAGTTAAGCATTTCAACTTCACATCAGAGAGAGAGAGAGAGAGAGAGAGAGAGAGAGAGAGAGAGAGAGAGAGAGAGAGAGAGAGAGAGAGAGAAAGAGAGAGAGAAAGAGAGTGAGAGAGAGAGGGAGAGAGAGAGGGAGAGAGAGACAGAGGGAGAACGAACGAACGAACAAACGAATGATTTTTGATACTCAAGAATGGAGATGTAATGAAGGCTGACGCCTGGTGACAACTAAATTTAAAAAGCAACAATTACGAACAGACACAAACAGAAGTTATAGGTGCAACACTACTCATACAATTACAAAGTACAGCATTACAGACAGACACAGACAGACAGACAGACAGACAGAGAAAGATAGGTGATGAGAGAGAGGGAGAAATTGGTCTGTGTGAAAACTGTTCTTCATATTTCTGTATTAACAATGTAACACTAGCTCTATATACTATAGATGCATAGTGTTGTGCTCTCTCTCTCTCTCTCTCTCTCTCTCTCTCTCTCTCTCTCTCTCTCTCTCTCTCTCTCTCTCTCTCTCTCTCTCTCTCTCTCTCTCTCTCTCTCTCTCTCTCTCTCTCTCTCTCTCTCTCTCTCTCTCTCTCTCTGTAATATTAATATTAATATTCTTGAATCTTTTCTTTTAAATAGAAAACAAATTACATTTACTAATGCATCATATTCAAATGAAAGTACTTTGAAATATGGGGTCCCACAGGGATCTGTTTTAGGCCCATTATTGTTCTCCATTTATGTCAATGATTTACCACTTTGCATACGAAATAACTGTGAATTGTTTGCAGATGACACTACTATTCATTCTAGTCACCATTCCATAAATTATTTGTCAAAAACTCTCCAAGAAAGCATTGATGCACTCCTGAATTGGTCAGAGTTAAACCATATGTCTCTTAACCATACAAAAACAAAATTTATGCTAATAACCACAAGACAGAAACGACAAAATCTATTATCAAGCATTCCACCTCTTTATATTAAAAATCAAGTATTGGAAGAAGTGTCTCACCATAAAGTCCTTGGTGTAAAGATTGATAATAATTTATCATGGCATGATCACATTGATTACATCTGTAAGATTGCTTCCCAAAAAATATATCAGTTATCAAAAATAAAACATTTCTTGAATTTCCACTCGCGAAAGATTTTTTTTTACAATCACATCTTGTCAAATATTGATTATGCATCCACTCTATGGGATTGTGCAAGTGCTAATGTTTTGAAACCTTTAGCCAGTCTTCACAGAAGAGCAGTTAAGCTTATAATGCTAAAAAATCACACTCCTTCAGAATCTGATTATAAAAATTTGCAAGTATTACCATTTCAAAAAAGATTAATGTATAATAAAGGTGTTATGATGCATAAAGTGATGTCAGGATATGCACCGGAGACATTACGTGATAATTTTATTTTGAACTATAACAGACTAAAAATCATAACACCGACTCCACGTATTGACCTTTTCAAATCAAGCCTTCTTTATTCAGGTGCGGTCCTATGGAACTCACTGCCTATTTTTCTTAAGCATAAAACAAACACAGACAGCTTCAAAAAAAATTATATGTCGCACATAATGCAACTAAACATGTGCTGAATGGTTCACCAATTCATTCAAAATGTATGTGCATGTTAAACAAAATTATAATAATATGCAGATCTAAATTAAGTTATGTTAAAAATTGACACTTGGAAATTGTACTTAAAATGCAGCATGACAATTTATTTTTTAAATTTGTATCTGTATATACAGTTATAATGTATTAAGTTTGATGTGATAGTTCTTTGATTATATTGTTTTCTGTTCTTGTTGACCCTATATTAGGGCGAGGGCTGGATGTAAAAAAGCAATATTCTTGCTTATCTATTACCCTCGATAATAAAGATTTTGTCTTGTCTTGTCTTGTCTTGTCTCTCTCTCTCTCTCTCTCTCTCTCTCTCTCTCTCTCTCTCTCTCTCTCTCTCTCTCTCTCTCTCTCTCTCTCTCTCTTATGTACATAAACTTATACTATTTCACTAATTATGTATTCATGTAGTAGTAGTTCTTATAGTAGATTTAGATTTAGGGCGAGGGCCAGATGCAAAAAAGTATTCCTATGCTTATCCTGTTACCCTCGTAAAATAAAGAATTGTCATTGTCATTGTCATTGTCTCTCTTTCTCTCTCCTCACTGTTTTGTAGTTCTTGATTAATTCTTTCCATTCGCTCCTTTGATTTACGTATAAATGGTTAATTAGGTGATTCAGTATCTGTAAGCTTATACTGGTTAAATGTAAGGCCACAACGCTGTTTAATTCTATTATGGGTAGCTCTCCTAATTTATAGCCAACAGGACAGGGTCTCCGTGTGGGGCACCTGTCCATCAACCATGACAGTAATACAATCAGTGATGTTTCTACAATGCTTTTAAATTCTGGTACAAGTTTTCACGTTGGATCACAAAATTAAGACTGACTCCTCAGGTTTCGGATTCTGATATTGCATTTCCAGGTTACAGGTGGGTATTTTTTTGCAGACACCCACAGCAAAGTAAAGAATCTGGATTGTGTTTGTACATAAGTAAATAAGTTAGCTATTTATAAACGATTAATACATCTTGAGCAATCGGAATCGGTGTGAATTCCGATTAAGTGTTGATAAGAGTACCCCCACTCCCTATAATGCCTGTCTTACACTGTGCCGAATATCCTTGCGAATACGAACATGTTGTATTCGGCAAAAAAAGAGGCGAAAGGACAGGAAACAATATTGAAAATTCGAAGCCTTACCGATCATTGCGAATGCATACAAATCCATATACGAATGTCTTGCGGATGTATTACGAACGTTGCGGGTGGCCTTGCGAGTGTTGCGAGTGCTTGCAATCATTTTACGAATAAAGCGATTATGCAATTCGCATTGTTCGTAATACTGCTCTTACACTGTGCCGAATTTCCCTTGCGAATAGAATTCGCCAATAATTCGTAATGATCGGGACATGGTCGCAAGACATTCGTAATTGTCATCATTTTCACGAGTTTTCATTCACAAACACCTGGTAAATAAATCTCATGTTCCCCATGCAATAACTCGAGGTGGTGAATGGGTTTGAGCTTTCATGTGAAACGTGGATTGTCAAAGTAAAAGCCAATCAGGCTGATTGTTTGATGTGTGGAACCATCGTGGCTTTGGATTTGTGTTTCCGAGGACAACGATTGTAAGCATTCACTCTCAAAGACCCAATCAATGTTGATAATTACCGCGGCGACTCATGGTCAATTTGCAACTTATCTCTGTAATCGCAAAATGCACAACGAAAAGTCATAAACACTTAAAAGAAAAGAAATATGCTCAACACTTACTGAATTCACAGGTATGATCGCAGCTCTGTACATTTTCAGACTGGAAGAAAAACGTCAACAAGCTATGTTTGACGTCACATACAAGTTTGACGTGTTATCTCGTGCTACTGTGACGATGCTTTGTGGCCCGGAGTTGGATTCTAAAAATTCGTCTCCCTGTGGGTTATTGTGCATTTTGTTGCCGCACAACCAAAATGATGACAAAAACGATGTTTGGTAGCTTGTTGTCAGACCAGCACTTTGTTGTTGGTCCTCGGGGAGCATATCGCCTTTTGTTTCATATTTATCAACCGCGGCCCTCGGCCTTGGTCGTTAAAGATGAAACAAAAGACGATATGGTCCCCTTGGACCAAAAAAAAAGCTGGTCTGTCAACAAGCCACCAAACATCTTATAATGTTCTTAACCATTCGCCACCATTCGTCTCTTGTTGCAAATATTAGCAACATGCTCCTAATATTCGCAAGGAATGCATATTCTTCAGTATTCGCAAGCCATTCGTAATCATCGTAAAGGTATTCGTAGCGCTCGCAAGGCATTCGCAATGATCGGTACACATTCGCAAGCACTCGCAACTATTCGTAAGACATTCGCAAGAAATGTGTATATGAACAAGTTGTATTTGGCCAAAAAAAGAGACTAATGGACAGGGAAAATATTGACCATTCGAAGCCTTACGAATCCTTGCGAATGTGTTACGAATGGTTGCGAGTGCTTGCGAATGTCTACTGATCATTGCGAATGCATACGAATCTATATTCGCAAGGATATTCGGCACAGTGTAAGACAGGCATAACGAATGTTTGCGAATGCCTTGCGAGCCTGACGAATACATTGCGATGATTACGAATGTTCGCAAGGATATTCAGCACAGTGTGAGACAGGCATAACGAATGGTTGCGAATGCCTTGCGAGCGTTACGAATAGGCCTACATTGCGATGATTACGAATGTCTTGCGAAATCTTACAAGTACGTTGCAAAAAAGTTAAGAATATGACTTCTTTGCGAATATTTGGAACATGTTGCTATGTTCAAAACAAGAGACGAATGGTGGCGAATGGTTAAGAACAGTTACGAATGTCTTGCGACCATGTCCCGATCATTGTGAATTATTGGAAAATTCTATTCGCAAGGGCAATTCGGCACAGTGTAAGAGTAGCATTAGAAAGGTATAGAAAAATGTTGTAGATGTGCATACGCTAATGTGTTTAGAGACGGCCGAGAGATGTGATGTTATGGGCCTATTCCACACAGACCACGAATCGCCACGAATTAATCAATTTTGAGATTCGGAGTTGAATCG
>NC_090256.1:71766185-71828685 GCF_037325665.1 Littorina saxatilis | reverse complement strand
ACACACACACACACATACGCACACACACACACACACACACACACACACACACACACACACACACACACACACACATTACAGCAGAACAACTTGAACTCAAATATCAAAGAAAATTTACTCATGGCGTAGGGGAAAGGCCCTAATTACCGGACGGGCACCTAATAACGGACACGCGATATCTCAGAAATAGGAGGTCACAACAAAAATGTTTTTGCGCGAAACGATTCAGTGATATCCCCTTACACTTCGCACCAAAATAACATGGCGACTGAACGCACGCATTCTGCACGGTAAGTGGTTTTCTGTTTTTCGCACTCTCACTGTAATTTTAGACATTTGTAAACTAAGTTCAGCAAGAAGTTACGACTTTCTAAGATGAATTGATTGGTTGAAGTAGATAGTTCATACACTCTATTAGTAAATACCATGCAATACAACATACTCAATGAACGCATTTTTCAACAACTGCATTGTAACTCCAACTAGTGGGTTTTTCCAAATACCGTCCACCACGTGCGCCCAAATAACGGACTATGTAATATGTGTAATAATTATGTAATAAATATCAATGTGTGTGTGTGTGTGTGTGTGTGTGTGTGTGTGTGTGTGTGTGTGTGTGTGTATGTATGTGTGTGTGTGTGTGTGTGTGTGTAGTTGAACGTGTGGTTAATTCGCTTGACTAAAAATAACGCATAACCCTCTCTCGAGAAAAAGATATACATATCTTCATAAAAACTTGCTTTTTGACTGACAAAAGTTGCAAAAACCAACATAATAATTAAATGTAAAAATACATGAACGTTCACGAAAAAGAAAACGGTTGCAATTGTTAATTAAAACATGGTTTCTGCAACTTTTGTTACTCTATTAAGCAGCGAATTTCGTGTCCGGATTTTGGTGACCCCCTGTCCGGATTTAGGCAGTAGGTTTCCCAAAACCGGACAATTTGCCGAAAAATTCAAACCTTAATAACTTTTAAAGTATAACAGATTTTTTCAATTCTTTTCAACATGAAGATAAAGGTAGGTTAGATCTACAATAATCCGTTTTCAAAATTGCGCTATGTTATATACTTTGTGAGAAAAATGGGTTTAACCTTAAGTGTCCGTTAATTGGGGCCTTTCCCCTAATACTCGCTCCCCGCTGAGTGAAGCACATTTGACATTGTGGCGCAACCAGTAAAATCCGAATGTCCTAACTCGATAGAAAGCATAACGACTTTTCTCCCGAATCATCTTTCCGCTCATATGAATGATTCGTCGCCTTGCATCGCTAAACTTGACCACGACCGTTGAGGTCTTCGTACAGGCTCCTCTCTTTGCGTACTTTCGCTTCGCTATCCTTCTCACCATCTAGATAACACTGAGTCATTATCCTTGACGACACACAAGATTTTCGTATTCCCGACTCCCAAGGAAGTCGCCGCGGATTGCCACTTCGCTCGATTTGCGATTACTTTATTAGCTCTCTACTCAAGAGTCGGCGCTTTTCTTTTTCTTTCGCGAATCTTTGTTTGTCAAAAAGACAGTCGTCGTGACAAGATAGTGTGCAGAAAAAAACCGGATGTATCAGGATCTCGCGCGCGCGAGATTTCGTTTTTATTTCTTCTCGCGATAGTTGGAGGAGCGAGAGCCGCCATGTTGTGTTTTCGTCTGCTCGAAATATGCGCAAAAGTCGTAAATCATCCCAAAAAGCTCGGTCGTAAGTCGCGTTTTGGGTCATTATCCTTGACGATACACAGGGTTTGCGTCTTCCCGACTCCTAAGGAAGTCGCCGCGGATTCTATCGTGCGTGAGATTTTATTATTTTTTTGTCTCGCGATAGTTTGAGGAGCAAGAGCCGCCATGTAATGTTTTCGTCTGCTCGACTACAAATGCGCGAAAGTCGTAATTCACCCCCAAAAGCTCGGTCGTAAGTCGCGTTTTGGGGTGAGTCGTTCACTGGGGGTTCATTATATAGTAGAATGCATCCGTGGCAGCAAAATCGGTCGTAAAAAGGGGGTGGTCGTAAACAGGGGGGTCGCTAAGGGGGAGTACTATTGTAGTACAAAATGTTTAACAAAATAAGAGACAGACAGACAGACAGACAGACTCGGAGACAGACAGGCAGACAGACACAGAGAGAGGAAGAAACAGACAGACAGAGCGAGACAGACAGAGAGAGAGAGAAAGAGACAGACAGAGATAGAGAGAGACAGACAGACAGAGAGAGACAGACAGAGAGAGACAGACAGAGTGACATACAGAGAGAGAGAGAGAGAGACAGACAGACAGAGAGAGATAGAGAGACAGACAGACAGAGAAAGGCAAAGACAGACGGAGACAGTCACAGGGACATAGACATGTCCAGAGAGCTGAATAATTAACTGCAGACCATTTTTAATGAGAAAGAAATGCTTGCTTCAAAGAAATGTAAAATAATCAAATTAAAATAAATTTACAATTAATTAGCACATGATTATCATCTAATCAAGAAACTGGCAACTTCTTCTTTCTTCTTCAGCGTTCCAGAAATTCTGGTGACGTTTGAGCTGGTTTGCCCATTTGGGTTCCCCATACTATACTCTGAGAGCATAGTCAGCTTCACTCCGCTTTCGTTGGGTAGGCATGCTGGGTATGTTCGTGTTTCCATAACCCACCGAACTCTGACATGGATTACAGGATTTTTCCGTGCGCACTTGGTCTTGTGCTTGCGTGAACACACGAAGGGGGTTAAGTCACTAGCAGGTCTGCACATGAGTTGACCTGGGAGATCGGAAAAATCTCCTCTCTTAACCTACCAGGCAGCAGCGACCAGGATTCGAACTCACGACCTCCCGATTAGGAGGCCCTCTTACCACTGCGCCACTTCGCCCGTCATTCTGTTGTCATCATTGAACGTGTTATTTCCGAAAATCGTCTCTTGACAGACAAAAGAAAACAAAGGCAACAAATGAAAAAGAAAAATAATCGACAAAGCCGAATTCTTAAACTCCAAGCAAATGTATTCTCACGCACCTATCTCACTCCTTTCATAGCAGGGAACTCCAGAGCATACAGTGTTTTATTACCACAGAGTTCAAAAGATGAAACCCTGTACATTCAACATCCAACTACACAATCATACTAAAAATGTACAAATAAATTTCTTTCTAAAAAGAATTACTAGTATTATGATAACTTGCTTGACTTCACTGTCAAGGAATTAAAATAAACTGAAAAATAATATAGTCAGTCCTTGAACAATTATGTCACTGCTGCGGTTGGACGGATGGACAAAATCAAGATACCAGTAATATGATAGAGACTTCTAACATTCTACTCATTCAGAAAACCAAACACCAAATCCACTATATTTATCACAGATTCTGAGCGTACAACAAAGTTAGAACACAAAGACTCACAAACAAGAAATGCACATCACAAAGACTCACAAACAAGAAATGCACATCACAAAGACTCACTGACAATATAACCACATCACAAAGACTCACTGACAATATAACCACATCACAAAGACTCACTGACAATATAACCACATCACAAAGACTCACTGACAATATAACCACATCACAAAGACTCACTGACAATATAACCACATCACAAAGACTCACTGACAATATAACCACATCACAAAGACTCACTGACAATATAACCACATCACAAAGACTCACTGACAATATAACCACACCACAAAGACTCACTGACAATATAACCATGTACAGTGGAACCCACCTTACAAGATCTAAAAGGAAGGAGTCTTAAAATGGGGCTAAAATTAGGTAACATGGGGAGTGTATTATTACAAAGCAAGTTCCATAATGCATTTTCCACAACACAAGTCCAGTTCAGGGTTACTTCAACAGATAAACAAAGTTTTGAAACGTGTCAGAAAGAGAACATCATTTAGCACTGTGTACGTTAGTTTCGCACACTTCGTCTACCCAGGTGTAAGACATTTTATGTTAAGCTTAGTTCCCTTGCGACTGACGGTCTCATACCAGATGCAATACTTGGTCCAAGAGAAACAACTCTGTTGCGACATTTGGGCAAGTCCCATTCTGGTTAAAATCCTGATTACCTCCCCTAAAATCCGTCCCATTTTTAAGCATGCAGGTGGCAGACCCACAACATGAAAATACATATCTACACCATGTACCAATGAACTCATGAAACAACATGGCATTATAAAAACAATACCACATTAACCAATATACTCTGTTTCACATGACAATACAAATAATTATGTCCACTTTTCATAGCAAACACTTCTTTATTTAGTTAAACACCAACAGCAAATCAACTGCAAAATACATGCAATACCTACTCAGCTTCAAAATGTGAATGTGTCACTAGACAATGGGCTGAAAACAACAACAGAAACACTGTCTGCTTATCAGAGACCATGTTCATCAAAGCTACCTTCAAATCAACCAATACCGGTAATAAATCTTTTGCTACTTCCTCCAGGTAACTACAAAATGTTTAATTTACATGGAATGCACGGACCTCTTTGAGCAGGCTGAGCGCCATTTTATTAGGTACATTTCTGAAGTTTTGTTATATTTGATCTCCCTGATATATACCATGAACCTTGCCCTCAAATTACTGGACAAAGTCTGTTGACACTATCAGTAACAGCAGTCAACATATCTTTTCAATCAAAGTAAACCTTCACCAACAGCAACATTCCTTCAAACAGCGAGATAAATTAATTGACAAAGACAACAACAGCTGTCATCGCCCGAAGGGAACTGTATGATTGGCCGGGCTCCATGCTGGGCGGAAATCCATTTCGCTGCCTGTCATGTTTTTGCGTCGCTGTTCGATCTTCTTGCGGTGATCTTGTTTCTCCTAAAAACAGAGCAAACAGGAAACTATCAGATATCTGTGTGAGAGAACAACAATATTTAAATCGTTCTTATTCATCTATTTTCAGTTAATATGCATTAACATGTATTCTCTTTGACTTTCTGATACAGAAGAGAGCAATGTAAGCCGGCTACAGCGCGGGAAGCTGTAACTCATTGCAGCAGATGGTGAAGAGGCCTGGCCTCCACAATCTGCCTCCACTGCCACATGACAACACAACTAACATGCTGCCGGCCCATCCTTCGCATGGACAGAAGATCCATCGTCATTGTTTTCCCTATTTTGAGTCTGTTGTCTTACGTGAATTCACTGTTACTAACATTTTTACGACTGGCTTCTTTCATTCTTAACTATTTATTGAACTAAGGTTGATTATCAAAACATACAAATCATACAATATGTTTTTCATAATTATGTCTTATGTATTTGTGGTAGTTAAAAGTATGAAAAATGTATGCATAATTAGTATATATGTATGTCTTTGGTATGTGTCTTTTTCGTGTGACGTATGTTAGTATGAGCCAGGAAGGTGGTTGTAAGAAATCCGGGCTAGTCAGGGTCGGTTCAAAATCCTGAGAAAAAAAATTAAGGTACACTCCTGCACAGTGGCACCTCACCCGCCTAAAATCATCGCCTAAAATCATCTGGACATCTGGACATCTGGACACACCAGAAGAAGCCATAAAGCATGGTCAGCCTGTTGACACGCTACCCACCTTGTTGTGCATCCACTCGTCGTAGCGATGCTGGGCCTCCTCCTCCTTCTGGCGCTGGATGGCCATCTTGGTAGTCTCCTCTACCTGCGTCACTTTCTTCACGTCCTTCACCTTGTGCTTGATCTCGCTGTCCTTTTTCGTCTTCCTGCACGGGCACCAATGGGCAAGGAGCCAAGTGAGAGTTAGTTTGGCACTGAAGCACACATTTTGTGTGTGTGTGTGTAGGGGGTCAGGGGGTGTTGTGCGTGCATGTGTGAGTATGCCTGTGTCTGTGTGTTCTGTTGACACTGTCTTACTGCTGTCTCAGAGAGTCTTCTTCGGACCCGAAGGACAACCGCCACTGCTGTCTCAAAAGCAGTTTTGACCGTTTTTGAGTATCTTAGCTACCTGTCCAGATTGTACTATCTTTTCTGCAAATACCCCCCCCAAATGCGCAGTTTGGAACCTGTATTTATCACATTATCAACATCATTTCCCACCATCCACCCAAAAGGAAACCTTTAACAATGGCACATGACATGCAATGAACAAAGACCCTGGGCCCAGCCAAAGGTGTCCAATAAACAAACACCCTGGGCCCAGCCAATGAACAAACACCCTGGGCCCAGCCAATGAACAAACACCCTGGGCCCAGCCAATGAACAAACACCCTGGGCCCAGCCAATGAACAAACACCCTGGGCCCAGCCAATGAACAAACACCCTGGGCCCAGCCAAAGGTGTCCAATGAACAAACACCCTGGGCCCAGCCAATGAACAAACACCCTGGGCCCAGCCAATGAACAAACACCCTGGGCCCAGCCAATGAACAAACACCCTGGGCCCAGCCAAAGGTGTCCAATGAACAAACACCCTGGGCCCAGCCAATGAACAAACACCCTGGGCCCAGCCAATGAACAAACACCCTGGGCCCAGCCAATGAACAAACACCCTGGGCCCAGCCAATGAAAAAACACCCTGGACCCAGCCAAAGGTGTCCAATGAACAAACACCCTGGGCTCAGCCAATGAACAAACACCCTGGGCCCAGCCAATGAACAAACACCCTGGGCCCAGCCAATGAACAAACACCCTGGGCCCAGCCAAAGGTGTCCGATGAACAAACACCCTGGGCCCAGCCAAAGGTGTCAGATGAACAAACACCCTGGGCCCAGCCAATGAACAAACACCCTGGGCCCAGCCAAAGGTGTCCAATGAACAAACACCCTGGGCCCAGCCAAAGGTGTCCAATGAACAAACACCCTGGGCCCAGCCAATGAACAAACACCCTGGGCCCAGCCAATGAACAAACACCCTGGGCCCAGCCAAAGGTGTCCAATGAACAAACACCCTGGGCCCAGCCAATGAACAAACACCCTGGGCCCAGCCAATGAACAAACACCCTGGGCCCAGCCAATGAACAAACACCCTGGGCCCAGCCAAAGGTGTCCAATGAACAAACACCCTGGGCCCAGCCAATGAACAAACACCCTGGGCCCAGCCAATGAACAAACACCCTGGGCCCAGCCAATGAAAAAACACCCTGGGCCCAGCCAATGAACAAACACCCTGGGCCCAGCCAATGAAAAAACACCCTGGGCCCAGCCAAAGGTGTCCAATGAACAAACACCCTGGGCCCAGCCAATGAACAAACACCCTGGGCCCAGCCAATGAACAAACACCCTGGGCCCAGCCAAAGTGTCCAATGAACAAACACCCTGGGCCCAGCCAATGAACAAACACCCTGGGCCCAGCCAATGAACAAACACCCTGGGCCCAGCCAATGAACAAACACCCTGGGCCCAGCCAAAGGTGTCCAATGAACAAACACCCTGGGCTCAGCCAATGAACAAACACCCTGGGCCCAGCCAATGAACAAACACCCTGGGCCCAGCCAAAGGTGTCCAATGAACAAACACCCTGGGCCCAGCCAATGAACAAACACCCTGGGCCCAGCCAAAGGTGTCCAATGAACAAACACCCTGGGCCCAGCCAATGAACAAACACCCTGGGCCCAGCCAATGAACAAACACCCTGGGCCCAGCCAATGAACAAACACCCTGGGCCCAGCCAATGAACAAACACCCTGGGCCCAGCCAATGAACAAACACCCTGGGCCCAGCCAATGAACAAACACCCTGGGCCCAGCCAAAGGTGTCCAATGAACAAACACCCTGGGCCCAGCCAATGAACAAACACCCTGGGCCCAGCCAATGAACAAACACCCTGGGCCCAGCCAAAGGTGTTCCAACACTGCAGGTGGTCACTTGAGTCAACTTCATTTTCCTAAAGATACACACTTTGAGACAACAGAGGGTTTCCTTTCTTTGGAGATGTCCTCTTCTCACAGGGGTCTCACGTTGTTGGTAGCCCTGTTCTTTTGATTGTGTATAAGTATGAACATCTTTGGGACTTTTTAAGATAAACCACAGCATCATTTCTATATTGTATGAAATAAAATCTTTTAATAGATTTGCTTGTGTCTTCTCCCCAAACGATAGCACCTTATGCGAGTTAAGTCTTTTTTCGTTTAATTAATATTTGTCTGTGCACTGAGAAAGACCGCTGGGTCGAAACATCTGTGACTGTAATGTATTGTTTTGTCAATAACAAACGTTCCAACAACTTACCTTTCTTGTTGTTTGATTCTATATTTGTATCAGTCGTGGCTCTTGTTTGTCCACATGAAAGGCCCGTTAGGTGGAGGTTCTTGTCAATGTTGTGTTTTGTCATGTCCACATGAAAGGCCCGTTAGGTGGAGGTTCTTGTCAATGTTGTGTTTTGTCATGTCCACATTAATGGTGGTTCTTGTCAATGTTGTGTTTTGTCATGTCCACATTAAAGGCCCGTTAGGTGGAGGTTCTTGTCAATGTTGTGTTTTGTCATGTCCACATTAAAGGCCCGTTAGGTGGAGGTTCTTGTCAATGTTGTGTTTTGTCATGTCCACATTAAAGGCCCGTTAGGTGGAGGTTCTTGTCAATGTTGTGTTTTGTCATGTCCACATTAAAGGCCCGTTAGGTGGAGGTTCTTGTCAATGTTGTGTTTTGTCATGTCCACATTAAAGGCCCGTTAGGTGGAGGTTCTTGTCAATGTTGTGTTTTGTCATGTCCACATTAAAGGCCCGTTAGGTGGAGGTTCTTGTCAATGTTGTGTTTTGTCATGTCCACATTAAAGGCCCGTTAGGTGGAGGTTCTTGTCAATGTTGTGTTTTGTCATGTCCACATTAAAGGCCCGTTAGGTGGAGGTTCTTGTCAATGTTGTGTTTTGTCATGTCTACATTAACCTTCGCCGTAGGTCGCTAAAAACATTCTTTGCAGCACGTCGTGAGTACTTATGTAACCATACTTCTCAAAGAAGGAAAAACATGCACGGGTAAACAAAAAAAGAACAAAATACAGAAATCAGGCTTTTCATTGAATTAGATTATCAAACTAAATATATTTCCGATTTTGTACTTACATTTATCTTTTACGTGTGTAATTACGCACCAAGTTAATTCTTACCTGAAATAAACAGGAATCATAACTCAGCTTTTATTTTGACATCGAACCCACAATTATCTCCCTTACACTGTTAGAAGTATGGTTACATAAGTACTCACGACGTGCTGCGAAGATAGTCGATGTTTGACCTTTGTTTATTTAATTACCTGTCAATCAATTTTAATGCGGGTTTAGGAGATAATAGATTTTTAGGTGTTTGAGGCATTTCCAAAAGCTCATTACAGAATTCCACCTAGTTTTCGAGATATTCGCAATTAAAGTCCGGACTGTTACTAAAGTACTCACGACCTACGGCGAAGGTTAAAGGCCCGTTAGGTGGAGGTTCTTGTCAATGTTGTGTTTTGTCATGTCCACATTAAAGGCCCGTTAGGTGGAGGTTCTTGTCAATGTTGTGTTTTGTCATGTCCACATTAAAGGCCCGTTAGGTGGAGGTTCTTGTCAATGTTGTGTTTTGTCATGTCCACATTAAAGGCCCGTTAGGTGGAGGTTCTTGTCAATGTTGTGTTTTGTCATGTCCACATTAAAGGCCCGTTAGGTGGAGGTTCTTGTCAATGTTGTGTTTTGTCATGTCCACATTAAAGGCCCGTTAGGTGAAGGTTCTTGTCAATGTTGTGTTTTGTCATGTCCACATTAAAGGCCCGTTAGGTGGAGGTTCTTGTCAATGTTGTGTTTTGTCATGTCCACATTAAAGGCCCGTTAGGTGGAGGTTCTTGTCAATGTTGTGTTTTGTCATGTCCACATTAAAGGCCCGTTAGGTGGAGGTTCTTGTCAAAGTTGTCTTTTGTCATGTCCACATGAAAGGCCCGTTAGGTGGAGGTTCTTGTCAATGTTGTGTTTTGTCATGTCCACATTAAAGGCCCGTTAGGTGGAGGTTCTTGTCAATGTTGTGTTTTGTCATGTCCACATTAAAGGCCCGTTAGGTGGAGGTTCTTGTCAATGTTGTGTTTTGTCATGTCCACATTAAAGGCCCGTTAGGTGAAGGTTCTTGTCAATGTTGTGTTTTGTCATGTCCACATTAAAGGCCCGTTAGGTGGAGGTTCTTATCAATGTTGTGTTTTGTCATGTCCACATTAACCTATCTTGTTTTAGTTTCTTTTATTCCTTTGAGAGCAGAGATTTCAGACAATGGAAGTACAGCAGTCCCTGCAATGTACGGCCCCCGGCGTGAGCGGACACCTGACATGTACGGACACATTTGCTCGGCACGGAGTGTTTTCCTTCTATATTTGCCCCCCCTTAAACGGACACCTGCAAAACGTGGACGCGGACACTGATTTTTGGTCCCAACAGCAGGTCATACCTCCAATGTACGGACAGACCATCGTCAAATTTTCACCACAACAAAATCGATAACAGAGCAGTCCGGCTCTTGGTACAAAGATCACGGCCGCAATGGCGTGATGACAGTCACTGATAACTTGAGTGCACGTGTACCCATCAGGAGGGGGGGTAGTTTTGGTCAGGAGTGGAGTACATGCGAAGATACCAACATGAAACTGCACTGTGCTCTTTATTCTTGTCTGTTGGACGTAAACAACAGAAACCACAGTCGAAAGGGAGTGAAAAACCGGCCACAGTTCTCAGCATTGTGTGTCTGTGTGTAACCTCTTTCATTGACAAGATACTCTTGTTTTCCCTCAGCCTTGACCAGTGAGTCGGTTGCCTAATCTGTGAACCCTTCAGTTGTCTTGCTTTGTCAAAAGTTACGACACAGTCAACTGGTTTTGCTCTGAGTGAACAGTGCAGCTCTCTGGCCACAGCCCAAAACAGAACATGGCTGGAGCGGGGAGTGAGAGAGAGAGGGAGGGGGGGGGGGGGGGGGGGTGGAGGGGTAGCTGGCTAAACTCTGTGGTGTGTCCGGTGTCACTGCATGTCAGCAGGAAGAGCATTGGAGAGAAATAGAGAGGTGTACTCTTCCACACAATTTCCAAGCATCAGTTGTCACGGCTTGGGGTAGGCATTAGTGAGGGAGAGTGGGAGCTGTGTTATGTACAGTGTATTTCCGACTGAAGAGTGAAAAGTCACTGCCATGCCACATGATCGGCATGCAGTCAATAAAGCCAGACAAGAAGAAAATAAATTACATGATTATGACATGCAGCTCTATCTGCTGCTATTTATTCAAACTGGTTTTCAAGCTTATTCTTGCAAAGCATCTGCACACGCTCCTCTGTGTTGTGTTTGTGTGGCTGCTTTCGTATGTCAGTGCATGGTGAGTGTGTTCACTGCCTTGAGGATTTACTTTATCTCTTCTATTCAACACTTTTCATACAAATCATTTTTACAGAACGTTTAAAGAAGTATTAGGAGTTTATTGTTATTGTTTAGTAGCCACAAGAAGTGATTAGCATAGACTCAATCCTGTTGTTTGTGTGTCTCTGTGTGAGTGTATGGGGGAGGGGGTGGTGTGGTCACCCCTCCCGTGACCGGACACCTGCAATGTACGGACAGTTTTGCTATGGCCCAAGGGTGTCCGTTCATGAGAGGGACTGCTGTAGAACTATCTGGGGTTGCACTACAAAAAACATATCAAGTGCCACTGTTGGTCTCATTTTCCCTCTTTTGTATCGCCTTGGTTTGAAGTCCACTGTAATGAATGCGCAATGAAAGAGGAGCTCACCATCCCCTGAAAGCAGAGGTGCTTTCTTTCTCCTTCCTTCTCTTCTCCTCTTCCTCTGTCTCCTTCTTCTCTCTCTCCTTTATCTTAACGTCCTTCACCTTGGACTTGATGACCACGTCCTTCTTTTCCTTCCACGACTTGAACGTCTGAAACGAAACATCACAAGCTAATAAGGAACTACATACACGTATTATCAACTGGCTCACCATAAACTTTTTTTTTGTTTGTTAAAAGAAACCAACTTGGTTGGTTGTTAGTTTGTTTCATTCTGGTTTTGGGTCGTATTTTGTGTGTGTGTGTGTGTGGAGAGTAAATCACCAAGCCACGGCAGTCTTTCTTTAAGTTATGTCGTACCCAATATTCGTCAATGAGAAGACAGTACATTGCAGGGGATGTCTCTCTCAAACAAGTACGTTTAACCTGTTCATCACCGCAAAGCAGCTCTTAAAGAATGACAACTTTTCGATTTACAACAATTATATATGCAGCACTCGCCGGACTATGCTAGGAACGCATTGTGCAACACAAAGCAACATGTATCCCCAGCAATCACTCACTATTTCGGCCTCATTGTGCAACACAAAGCAACATGTATCACCAGCAATCACTCACTATTTCGGCCTCATTGTGCAACACAAAGCAACATGTATCACCAGCAATCACTCACTATTTCGGCCTCATTGTGCAACACAAAGCAACATGTATCACCAGCAATCACTCACTATTTCGGCCTCTGTGCGTTTGTCCTCTCTGTCTTGTCGCTCTTTCTCTCTCTTCTTCTCCTCCTCCCTCTTCTGGCGAGCCTTCTCCTTGCTCAGCACCTCCTTCTTACTCTCCTCCCAGGCCTTGTAGGACAGCATGGCTTCACTGCGCTTCTCCTCTTCCGCCTGTGGGAAGACAACTCTACAGGTTAGTGTCTGAAGACAGAACTGTGCTGACAGACTCTAAGCTGAGGTTTTACACTGTGATGACCATTACATAAAATGCTCTTATGATCAACGGCCACTGTCATTTATTTTTGTAAGTTTCAATAAGGTAGTTGTCGCAGTATTGTATTAGATGAAAATGTGTTTTTGTCTTTCCCCATCTTATTTATTGCTGGTACTTTCGTTTGATTATATGTACTGTATGCTCAGGTTTTAATTCTTCTTGTCACCATATTTTCACTGTATTGTGTGTCTGTGTTTCTTTTTTCTCTAAATAAATTAAGCAGCACACAGAACACTGAAAGGCAGTTGGCTGACGACATAATGAACAAGGTCAGAACACTGCAGAACTGATCCGCCAGAAGTGACTTCTGATAGCAACAGGAGGCAATATCATGATATACTACAACCCAACTTCTTGTGCAGACTACACAACTGTGAATCAGAGCCAGCTAGTAGAGAAGATGCACACTTGTAATAACACACTTGCTCATTTGGATCTCATAAAAAGTAAGCATCCATCATCTTATCACCGTCGCGATATAACCTTCGTGGTTGAAAACGACGTTAAACACCAAATAAAGAAAGAAAGAATCATCTTATCAATACCATATTCATAAACCAGCAAAAAATGCCCTGAAGAAAGTGTAGCCAAAGATGGGCAGACAGTCAAACACACAGCCACACATACACAGAAACACACACACACAAACACACATACAGAGAAACACACACACACATACACCGTCCAACACAAACACACAGCCACACATACACAGCCACACATACACAGAAACACACAGCCACACATACACAGAAACACACAGCCACACATACACAGAAACACACAGCCACACATACACAGAAACACACACACACAAACACACATACAGAGAAACACACATACAGAAACACAGAAAAACCGAAACACTCACACACACACACACACACACACACACACATGCGCGCACACACACACACACACACACACACACACACACACACACACAGCAAAACACCCACAAACCTGTTTCTTTTTCAAAGCTGCCTCCTCTTCCTTGCGCTGTTTCTCCTTCTGTTCCTCGCGTGCTGACTTCATACGCTTGCGGTACCAATCCTCATAGACAGCTTCACGGATGTCAATGGTGCTGTTGAACTCGGGCATGGTAGCTTCCTTGCTGGTTTGTCCCGGCAACGTTCCGTAGCGAGGCTTGGGCCGGTGCTGCACCTTGGCTTGAGCCGACACCGGTCTGTGGAGGGTAAAGGTCAAGAGGCAATGTAAGGCGTTTTTCATTCTTTTTTAAATCCTTTTTTTAATTATTTTGTTGTATCTTCCTTTTTGTTCATTTCTCAAAATACCACCTCATCTCTATCCCAAGACTGCCGTTTTGATGGTCTACTATCAATATGTACTGATTGTTGTAAATGTTAGTGACATCGGTTAATGAACAAAACTTTCCTGTTATTGTGCTCTGAATGTTATGGTCATTTGTTAGTAAATTCTCTCTCTCTCTGCCTCTCTCTCTCTCTCTGCCTCTCTCTCTCACTGTCTGTCTCGTTCTCTCTGTCTGTCTCTCTCTCTCTGCCTCTCTCTCTCACTGTCTGTCTCGTTCTCTCTGTCTGTCTGTTTCCCTCCCCCCTGTCTTTCCTTCTGGTATTCTCAAAGTTTGTCACAAAGCAGAGAGACCCTTTCATCAGTCACAGATGCCTTGTCTCTCTCTCTACGCTCGTTTAGTTCCACGAAAGGCTTGAGAGAAAAAAAGTGAACATTCAGACGTTGTAATTTCCCTGTAATTGCATCAATTATGGTGTGAGGACTGCAGCATTTTAAATCAGCACTGTTAATATAAATCAGAATTGCAGGGCAAACTGTGAACATGGTTTTGAGATCAAAGCATCAACACATCCTGAACTCAGGTAAAATGAGTTCCTTCCCTTCGGGTCTCAGTTATCCCTGACAGGATGCCTTGGTTTTCTCCCTCTGGAGAAGAAATCGATTTTTTTCTTTTTTTTTCTTTTACATATTTAGAGCTTTTTGTAATGTGTTATTGATATAAGCAGATTCCCGATTCAGGATAATGATTTTTCATGGTGTTGTGTAAATTTTAAATGACAAAGGAATTGTTATATAAGACAGTTTCAAGCGAGCTATCTTTTGCGGATGTATTTACTGTGCAAACAACTCTAAGTATGACAAAAGTGTCACGTGATAATCAACTTTGTCACGTGATCATAACAAAATGGCTACTAGCGTACACCGGTTAAAAGTAGATGTGTCCTTTGTGACAATGAAAAGACTGAGTTCAGCCATAATTATACGGTTTTAGGCAAAGTTGGGTGGAAAAAATGAACAGCTTGGTGAAATGGTTGAGTCTCTCAGTGATGAATCTGTTCGTCAAGAGATGGAAGAATCGGAATCACTTTCGTCTTTTCTCAGAAATATTAGCGAAAAACAAATGGGAAATAACTCTGTATTCTTGTTTTGATAGATTTTGGCTTTTAGCTCCGCTTCTTTCCCTTTACTCCGCGTAGTAATTATCCATCCTGTCAGAGAGACATGAGCGAGAGCGTGGACCGATGATTATCAGAATGGGCATCAACAGTGATCAACTTACCTGACTTTTTTGACAGGTTTGAAATCGATGCGCTTTTGTTCCTCACCGAGCTTGTCAATAATGTCGTCGGCCAACTGCCTTTCAGTGCGCTGTATGCCGCTATAGAGAAAAAATAAAACACAGACACACAATACAGTGAAAGTTTGGTGACAAGAAGAAAACCTCAGCATGCATAAAATCAAACAAAAGTACATGCAATAAATCAGATGGACAAAGACGAAGTTTACACACATTTTCAATCAATACAATACTGCGACAACTATCTTCTTGAACCTTACAAAAACAAGAAATTCCTTCGAGGTAGGAAAAACACCCCCGTTGGTCAAAGGGAAATAACCATTCTCACTGCACCCATTCTCACTGCCACCAACTGAGAAGGTTATTTCCCTTTGACCATGAATATGTTTCTTTATAAGTCCTTGTAGAATCTTAATCCACCAATAACTCCCTAACCGTGTGTTTGACTGGTCCCAATTTTTGTAAGGACCGTCTCAGGAATGTATAGAACCTGTTCACCAAGTTTGGTGACGATCGGTCCGTTCATTCTTGAGATCTATATGCGAACACAAACACACACCCAAACAAACAAACACATCGAGTGAATCCTATACACACCCCTATACCGGGGGTGTAATAAATGACAGTGGCCGTTGATCAGACAGACAGACAAGACGAACAGAAAGACTGAAACTCCAGACGGAGAGACAGAAAGATACAGACACACTTACAAACACGCTCAAACACAGCAAACGCCACCAGCATTCAGAACTTGTTACAACTCACCGTTTCTTCCCGTCCCCAGCATCTGTTACCCCCCTTGAATAAACAGTGGGATCTTCTTTCAGGTCTTCACAGATGGAGCTGTCGTCTGCAAACTTTCTGGTCTGCCGAGGGGCAGGCTGATAGGGCACCTCTCCGATGTCGAAGATCTCCTTGTGTTCGTCTTTGGGTATCTTGGAGCGTTTGGGTTGTCTTTCTTTGGGCTTCGGCTTCTCATCCGCCTCACCTGTCAGGAAGGCAAGGAGGGAGGAGGTGCCCTCTTCTGGCTTCTCGTGCTTGTCGTCTCCCCTCAGCCTCCCCTCGCCAGGTGACTTGCGCCCTGTTGGGAACACAAAACAAATTTCATCATTATACCTCTGTCATCATTATCATCATTATTATCAGGAACACAAAACAAAGGTCATCATCATCATCATATCATTGTCGTTGTTGTTATTATTGCCGTCAGCATCACCATCATCATCATATCATTGTTGTTATTATTGCCGTCAGCATCACCACCATCATCATCATCATCATCATCATCATCATGATATCATTATCGTTGTAGCATCACCACCATCATCATCATCATCATCATCATGATATCATTATCGTTGTTATTATTACCATCAGCATCACCACTGATGCAACCCCCCTTCCTGGTCATGGGCGGCTTATGGTAAGAGAATGAAGTTTTTCTTTAACTCTACATCATACAACAAGTTTCCCTCAATATACTATTTTTTTTAAATAATTGTCAGGATTTTCAACACCCCCTCGAACTAACAGGAATCACATGGTCAACCAGTTAAATAAAAAAAAAACGATCGCAGCGACTAACTGATGTGTTGTAAACGCTTGTAAATCCTATCTCCGGAAAACGTCTATTAGGCCAAAAAAAAAAATAGGTGTGGTTACGGTAACATAGCCAAAAAAAATAGGGTAGGTAGGTAGGCAATCACTTTTTTTTTTTTTTTACTTTTTTTTCTAATGTGTACAAATTAAACCTACTTGACAGGGAAATAAGTGTGCGACTCGGGCGCTTTCGCTTTCATTGCGTTTTTTGCACTCGTTTTTTGGTTTTTTTCGACAAATGTAATAAAAAGTTATAGGATCGGCCCCTAAAAATAGGGTAGGTCGGGTTACCGTAACCACACCTATTTTTTTTTTAGGCCTTACAAACCTGAATAGAGAAAGAACAAGAGACACATGACATACTTACTGAGGACGGAGAGCAAGGGTTGGAAAGGAGGAGTACACAATACAGAGTAGTGTGTAGTACATGTAGCAACAAAGGAGGAGTACACAATACAGAGTAGTGTGTAGTACATGTAGCAACAAAGGAGGAGTACACAATACAGAGTAGTGTGTAGTACATGTAGCAACAAAGGAGGAGTACACAATACAGAGTAGTGTGTAGTACATGTAGCAACAAAGGAGGAGTACACAATACAGAGTAGTGTGTAGTACATGTAGCAACAAAGGAGGAGTACACAATACAGAGTAGTGTGTAGTACATGTAGCAACAAAGGAGGAGTACACAATACAGAGTAGTGTGTAGTACATGTAGCAACAAAGGAGGAGTACACAATACAGAGTAGTGTGTAGTACATGTAGCAACAAAGGAGGAGTACACAATACAGAGTAGTGTGTAGTACATGTAGCAACAAAGGAGGAGTACACAATACAGAGTAGTGTGTAGTACATGTAGCAACAAAGGAGGAGTACACAATACAGAGTAGTGTGTAGTACATGTAGCAACAAAGGAGGAGTACACAATACAGAGTACTAGTGTGTAGTACATGTAGCAACAAAGGAGGAGTACACAATACAGAGTAGTGTGTAGTACATGTAGCAACAAAGGAGGAGTACACAATACAGAGTAGTGTGTAGTACATGTAGCAACAAAGGCAAGGAGACATATTTCACATTCAAAACTTCAGCAGAGGCCGGACTCACCTGTGGGTGTTCTCCGTGCCCTGCTGTCATAATCCCCTAGCACCTTGCGGTCAGCGGCACCTGGGGATTTATTTCGACCAAGGCCTGGGGATTTTCTGCCTCCTAGATCTCTCTTCTCAGTTGGCGTCCTTCTGTCAAATCCTGGTGACTTCCTGTCCAAACCCGGCGACTTTCTATCCAAACCCGGCGACTTTCTGTCCAAACCCGGCGACTTTCTGTCTAGACCTGGCGACTTGCTGCCCAAACCCGGCGACTTTCTGTCCAAATGAGGCGACTTGCTGTCAGTAGGCGTCTTTTTGCCGGTCAGTCTTCGCTGGAACCGGTCCTCCGCTTTCTCCTTGTCTTCGATGGTTTTGAGTTCCTTCTCTATTTCCATGCTGGACTCGCGGCGTGACTTGCCGAAGAGGTCGAGTGTGGGCGTGGTGCGAGCGGGTCGAGCTGGTTCCTTCTCCGCCTGCTTCCCTCTGGCCCGTGGGGTGGGTTTGTCTGAGCGGGGAGACTCTTCAGACAGCCTGAAACATGGCAAGCTCATGTGCATGTTTACTTTAATCACTTGGGTACTAACCCTGTTGTTAGAGAATGCATGGAGTTTAATCATTTCCCGTGACGCCTGACGCTCAAGAATATCAAATGAGCTGTGTGACCATTTATCATCAGTGTGCTACAGAGTGATTGTCAACTACCCGGTAACTGCAGCAGCAGATACTGAGACAAATGATCAGCATCCTCTACAACAGAAGTGAGCTGACATTTTATGCTGAAGCAAAGTAACATTTTATGCTGATGCAAAGTGACATTTTATGCTGATTCAAAGTGACATTTTATGCTGATGCAAAGCGACATTTTATGCTGACGCAAAGTGACATTTTATGCTGACGCAAAGTGACATTTTATGCTGACGCAGTGACATTTTATGCTGATGCAAAGTGACATTTTGCAAAGTGAAATTTTATGCTGACACAAAGTGACATTTTATGCTGATGCAAAGTGACATGTTATGCTGACGCTAAGTGACATATCATTTCTGCACATTATCTCTTACTTACTCGAGTAACTTTCGTGTTAAGAAAACCTGGACAGTTTTTTTGCTATTTATAATCAATTCTACAGAAATAATAAGAGGCAAACAGAAAAAGAAAAAAAAACAGAAAGAAGAAAAGCTCATCCAACACTGACCCTGGAGATCCTCGCTTGTCGTATCCCAGTCTGGGAGTCCGTTCCTTTTTCTCCGAGATAGAGTCCAGTCCTTCCAGGCCAGGCGTGCGGCGACCTTGGGAGCCTGTTGTTCAACACGCTTCACATAAGTATTCAACGTATGTTGATATCTCAGACGTATGTTAATATCTCAGACTTTTTCAATGTCAGCGGTCTCTCTACAACTGTGTTCTCATATTTCAGAGAAAAACAGATGGTTATTTCCCTGGTGTAAGTGTAAGAGTAAGTGTAAATATTCTAAATCATATGTTCTCAATTCCAAAACGTCACACTCACAGTTATCCAGCATAGTCACGTTTCAAGTCCTCACTTCACAAAGTCTTAATCCTAGAGCAGAACTGCTGTTGGTCATAAGAATGACATTTTGCCATGTTTACACACACACAAAAATGGGAGGTGAGCAAACCTGGGGAATGTCTGTCAGCGGAGGGAGAAACGTTACGGAAGCTGGGTGGTTGCCATGGCTGCTGCCCCCCCAGGTTAGGCAGGTCTGATCCCCCTTGAGGACTCTTGCCTCGCCTGGCGTCAACACACATCACATTCATCACTTATCAGCTTAATATGGTGTTCATGCTACATCTCAGGTAGTCTCTTCTTTGCAGATTAATCACTCGAATTTACATCTAAGGCTAAAAAAAACCAATACGTTTCCAACAAAAACAGAAAGTCAAAATTACCCATGTTTATATCACATTTTGTTCATCTGATATCTCCCCCTTGTAGAACCCTGGTTTCTCATACTTTCTCTTCTCAACATCCGTGAATTTACCTCTATTTTAAGACGTTGTCTCTATTAAGATCTCAATTTCTAAGATCATTGGAGGCCTTGAAGGGGGAGGAGTAACCACTGTAAGCAATGCAAAGCAAGCCAGATGCAAACCAAAAGGGACAAAGTCGCTTCTTACAGCTGTGACTGGGTCGGTGTCTTGCGTCCAAATATGATGTCCTCCTTGGACATCTCCTGAGCCAAGGGGCTTGTAGGAGTCTTGCGTCCAAACAAGCCCTCCTTGGCTGGCGGCGTCTTCCTCTGCGACAGGCCGAACCCTGCCGAGGGCTTGCCCTTCAACGTGCTGGCAATCTCATCGTCTTCATCGTCAAAACTGGTGGGCGTTTTTCTGCCAAGCAATTTCTCGAGGTCCTGCGTGCGCATCGTATCCCCTAACTGTCGGTTGGATGTGGCGTGGTCTCCTCGCCGCGTGGCAGACGCAGGTCGATTCTGGTGCCTCATGGTGCTACCAAACTGCATATCTGTGATCACACAGGACACTTGTTGTGAAATTGATGCTGTACATAATGTGCATATCATACTCCATGATTAAAACTATACATCCTGAAACTCTAACAAAGACAGAGTAACAACAACATTAATAATTTGTGTTTGAAAGTATGCAGGTATGACTTAAGTTGATGCTGGTGCCTCATGGTCACAAACTGCATATATATATATACTAGATGATTACCCGCTTCGCCGGGTACCGGCTTCACCGGGAAGAAGTAGAGCCGAATACCAGGCTGCGACTGGGACCCGGCTTTGCCGGGTGTACGCCGGCTTTGCCGGCGCACGAAGGAAGGGAGATCTAAAAATAGTAACGTGCAGTGACCTTCTTAAAATAGTAACGTAGTAACAGGAATATGGATTGACGCCACACGAAGGAAGGGAGATCTAAAAATAGTAACGTGCAGTGACCTTCTAAAAATAGTAACGTAGTAACGGGAATATGGATTGACGCCACACGAAGGAAGGGTGATAAACGCGCAAAACAAAACACTGGAGAAGATAAGGAAGAGTTACTGGGAATGGATATAGTGGATCTACAGAAAAACCAAAATCGGTTCAGCGCTGCGCGCTGAGAGCACGTGTTGAAATATCTCATCGATGAGGTTGTGTCCGGGGTGTAGCTGAATACGGTCTCCAAATTTGAAAAAGATCGACCGAGAACTTTGGCCGTGCATCGCGAACAGACACACACAAGTCGTATATATATATAGAGAGATATATCTGATAAAAATATGTTGATGAAATTCATGCAAAACTGAATGTGAATACTGAAGGCTTATCTACAAACTTTGAAACACCAGTGAAGATAAAGTAACAACATGAATACTTTGTGTTAGAAGCATGCAGGCATGACTTATGTTGACCGGTCGGCAGGTAAAATTATTGTTGACTTCCTTACCGTTTTCAGAACAAGCTCAGCTGAAGAGAACTGATAATGGGACTCTGTCAAACCTCTGAGTTGTAACTATTTAGGCAGTGTCAAGAATCTATAGCTAATCTACACGGAACGTTTCTTTGCTGTTCACGTTGCTCCAAGCCAAGCAGATCATCCCAGTTAAAAATAAAACTGTACATGAAAGGTGTTCAACAAATACAATCACTTTGGCAACAGACATCAAACACATTCATAAGGAACGCACGCATACACATACACTGGTCAACCCTTTCAAATCAACCCTCAAATTCTCTTCAGATTCCCTTGCCACGGCCCCTTTTGATTTATTGATTTAGTTATGGGGTGTGTTTTTTTAATCATCTGAAGTCAGGGTAATTAACACCCGGGAACATGCCCCTAATGGTTTAACTGTGAGGGCGTTAAAAAACATTATTCATCATCTTCAGATGTCCTTCATACCCACTTGGTTCTGGAATATATTTATCCTCTTAAAAAACACTTGTTAAAATTACTGAATACCAAGTGACAAGCAATAATCCACACAAGCTTAATATGAATGTCAAATGAAATCAAATTAAACTCTCAGCAACAATAGACGATTTTCAGAACCATCTCTGTCAAAGCTTGCATGGGTTCTGAAAGAGTGAGTACCCTTGCATTTGCACAAACATTGCCCTGGGCTTCCTGTACAATGTCATGTGGGAAATAATGTCACATGAGGAAACTTTCCCAATGTGACATTAGACCAGTCACTAGCGAGAGGGCGTGTTTCTAACACGTGTACAGGAAGCACATGACAATGTTTGTCCGCGCAAATGCAAGGGTACTCACTCTTTTACAACCAATACAAACCCGATTGAGTTATTTCTGGAATTCGTCTATTCAGAGATAGTGTTATCCTCACCACCTATGGAGTCTTCTTCACTCTCCTCACTAGTGATGTCGGCAACCAGCCCTTTGGCCCGTCTTTCTTTCATTTTGGATTCAATCTCCATCTGGAAAGAGTTCTTTACCCGTGGACGACGAGACCGCACCGGACTGTCTACTTCGTCCATTCTGTAATTATTGTTTAACTTTTGTGAGAAAGGGAAACAAAATCATAGAAGGCCAAAGGAAAACAATAAAATATACATATATAATAATCATTTTGTTGCAGTATTATGGAAGTGGAGACTGTAAACCACTATACAGCATGACTTCCCTTCTTTGTCTCTGTTAATCTAGGGAGAAAATATCCAGCGATATTTCTCCGTAGGCCTAAAGTTCGACCATGACCTAGGCAAAATAACTTGCGCAGCCGAAGAAACAAGAAAATGGAAATCTTTTATGAAATGATTGGGAGCCACGCAAATTTGACCTCTTGATTCCGACCATGAACCCGCTGTTGATAATCTGGAAGGTCGTACCAGAAATGCAGATCTATCTCTGGCCGATTCATAGATTCAACCTACAAACTGCGACCTCATCTGTGATCAGATGGCCAAGCAATGCGTGAAATCTTTTATTCTAAAGCCTTATGGCTCGTTTCGACAAGCATTAAACGGATGAAATTAACCACATGCAGTTTATTCTTCAGAAAAATGCACACAAAAAATGGGTTGGGTTCGGTGATTTGTACATAAACGTCTTCTTCACGATAGATTCGCTGATTTGTCTTATGAAGCCGTCATCAACACGAACACAATGATTGCAGAAGCAAACTCTGTACTTCTACATGCCACTTTTTAGATGAGTATCAGGCACCCATGCAGTGCCTTCCCCACATAACACTAAGTACATGAGAAACATCCGAACCGGCTGGCGTTGTGCATTTGAACTGAAGTCTTTCGCGTCACTTCTTTTTAAAAGCTAGGGTAGACTTAACCTGCAAACCACTGCAGTCTTGCACTGCCACTCAGTGCCAGGAGGGTTATTCATTGTGATTCTGTTAAAACTTAGATCCTAGATCCCTGGTAAATATTCAGCACAACAACATCAGCTACTAATCATCCAGGCCATCCATCACAGTCGAAAAATTTCCATTTAAATGACTGTTATCATGTAAACCGGTTGGAAGCCTTATCTAGGAGTAGGACACTAGGACCTCACAGTACGCTGACTAGGACGATCGAGACGATCTGGCCCAAACTACTGTTAGAAAAACTCTGCTCAGGAATACTGATTTTCCTTGAAAAATCAAAAAATAAATCGAACTACTTCAAATCTATCGTGAAAGCATCATACCTGAATCGAAGATTGCAAAATTAGTCCTCTAAGTGTCTATGCGCTATCTGTGAAGATCGCCATGTTTATACTTGTTACTGGGACGCTGTGCGCAGAACGGAAGTGTGCAAGAGAGGCAACTCCCATTAATAATTATGACCCTTGAGAAAGATGTCGTCTGCTTTTGTCATCTGAAAACTGTGACATGGGATTGCACCTCAGTTAGCTATATAGAATGAACGTATTTGAAAGTGGATGGAGTGCATGTTGGCTTGAACACGTGAGGGAGAGTATAATTTAAGGAAAAACTGCTTCTTCTTCTTCTTAAATTCTTAAGGAAATCCCAGTACAGGGTAACTACCCTCATTTGGTTGGCGCGCCAGGTCTATGGTGCGCATAATTTCCCTAGAGTGAAAGATAAAGTGGATAGTGTACCTATGGAAATAAAAACATGAGTGGGTTGGTAGGCAAGCTTGCTTTACGAAATTTGCCTTGGCGCCCAATTTCAGGCCCTGTGCTGAGGGGCTAGCCTACCACCCAGTGCTACCTAGCACAGCAACCGGGCCGCCCCGACGAAAACAATACAAACAGGACGAACAATATGGAGCAAAAGCGGTAGAGGGATTGAGAGGGAGTATGGGTCTTGGAGAGGGGGGGGGGGGGGATCTAGTACGGAGGGGAGGTGGGGATGGAGAGGGGGGAATCTCAGTAGTGCGGAGGGGAGGGGGGGGGGGGGCAAACAGGGCGTGGATTTAGACAGGGGGTGCCTATGGGCTTGCGCCTCGGAGCCAGGCCTCAACGATAATTCTGAAGGCCTGGGTGGTGTCTGCGCTCACAGCCTCTTGGGGGATATTATTCCAGAGGCGGATTGCTTTAAATGTACATTCAAGTAAGAGGAAATTATCAACATAACTGGATGCCCAGAGTGATTGACTGGAGAACCGACAAGTCGGTCACGGAGCCCCCAGGCCCGAGAACTGACTAGTCGGTCAAGGAACCCCCAGGCTCAAGAACTGACGAGTCGGTCACGGATCCCCCAGGCCCAAGAACTGACGAGTCGGTCACGGAACCCCCAGGCTCGCAAACCGACGAGTCGGTTACGGAACCCCCAGGCTCGAGAACCGACGAGTTTGTCGGTATCCGAACCACTACGTTGATATTATTGTCAGTTTTTCGTTTGTCGTCAATGTTTTACTTGCTTGCTTTTAGCTGTTGTTGTTGTCATGGTGGTGTTTTTACATTTAGTCAAGTTTTGACTGAATGTTTTAACATAGAGGGGGAATCGAGACGAGGGTTGTGGTGTGTGTGTCTGTGTGTGTGTGTGTGTCTGTCTGTCTGTCTGTCTGTCTGTGCATGTGTGTGTGTAGAGCGATTCAGACTAAACTACTGGACCGATCTTTATGAAATTTGACATGAGAGTTCCTGGGAATGATATCCCCGGAGGTTTTTTTCATATTTTCGATAAATACCTTTGATGATGTCATATCCGGCTTTTTGTAAAAGTTGAGGCGGCACTGTCACACCCTCATTTTTCAATCAAATTGATTGAAATTTTGGCCAAGCAATCTTCGACGAAGGCCGAACTTTGGTATTGCATTTCAGCTTGGTGGCTTAAAAACTAATGAATGAGTTTGGTCATTAAAAATCGGAAACTTGTAATTAAAATTATTTTTGTATTAAACGATCCAAAAACAAACTTATCTTATTCTTCGTCATTTTCTGATTCCAAAAACATATACATATGTTATATTTGGATTACAAACAAGCTCTGAAAAATAAGAATATGAAAATTATTATTAAAATTAATTTTCCGAAATCGATTTAAAAACAATTTGATCTTATTCCTTGTCGGTCCCTGATTCCAAAAACATATAGATATGATATGTTTGTATTAAAAACAAACTCAGTAAGCTAAAAAGAATAGACATACAGAAAAGCGTCTTATCCTGCTCAGCGCGACCACTACCGCACTGTGGCTTGTCGATTTCACTGCCTTTGCCACGAGCGGTGGACTGACGAAACTACGAGTATGTGGCCTTGGTGAAAAAAGCAGTGCGTTCAGTTTCATTCTGTGAGTTCGACAGCTTCACTAAATGTTGTTATTTCGCCTTACGCGACTTGTTGTTTTATTTGTATTGTACAGTGGAACCTCCCGTAACGACCTCTCCCAAGAACGGCGCCCTCCTTTTTCCGACGACCGACCTACCAACTTAGGGTCAATAACGACTTTGACCTTTTAACCAGTGAGTGTCAAAGTTAGTAATTACACAGCACACGCGGAACACGCACGCTATTAGTCACGCAAGACTCGAGTCAGGGGTGGTAGTCTGTAGTCAGTAGTGCGTGCAAGTCAAGTTGCCCACGGCTGTCATCTTCACGGACTAGGAGGGGGGGGGGGGGGGGGGAGAGAGAGAGAAAGGGGATGGGAGGGGTTGGGAAGGGGCAGTTAGAACGACAACTCAATAATGATTTGATGTGTACGTATTCTGTGAGTGTGTGCTCACCAACTGAGACCTCGGGTCAATGGCCCATACTTGCCAATGAGTAAGTTTTACCTATGGGACGGATTCCTTTGATGTCTGCATATGTATATTTGTGTGTGTGTTTGTTTGTGTATGAGTGTGAGTGTGTGTGTGTGTGTGTGTGTGTGTTTGTGTGTGTGTTTGTTTGTGTATGAGTGTGAGTGTGTGTGTGTGTGTTTTATGTCTGCCCGTGTGTGCGCTGGTGTATGCACGTACATCATGTTTATCCATATGCACATCAAATGGGAGCAAAAATAAGATAACGGACACAACTTTCAAGACTGAATGGCAGACAAGCTTTGTAAGATGAATGTTCCAGCTTCCACCATTCTCTGGATCATGGACTATATTTTGACGAAGAGGCCTCAGTTTGTGAAAATGGGAGATAACCTAGTGTCTGACACTGTGTGCACGAACACAGGCGCCCCACAGGGCACAGTTCTTTCTTTTTTCTTTGTATACAGCTGATTTTAGTACTTCTGGCGACTCATGCCCCATGGCAAAGTTTGCCGATGACACTGGACTGGTTGGACTAATGACTGACGATGACGACTCTGACTACAGGCGGGAGGTAGATAAGTTTGTTGGTTGGTGTGATGATAATTATTTAGAACTTAATGTAGGCAAGACCAAGGAAATGATTATGGACAATAGGAGGAAGGAACATGTACATGGGGATATAGTGATTAAGGGGGAGGTTGTAGAGAAAGTAGAGCAGTATAAGTATTTGGGAATAATCATAGATAATAAGTTGACATGGAAGCCCAATATTGATGCTATTGTGAAGAAGCTCCACTCCCGCCTGTACTTTTTGAGAAAACTCAGATCTTTTAATGTTAGACAAGAGATTCTCCAGATGTTTTATACTTCAACCTGCAATAGTGTGCTGTACTTTGGATCCGTGTGTTGGAGTGGCAGCATCAGCAAGCAGGACAGGGATAGATTAGAGAAGTTTATTAAGAAAGCAGATGGGGTAGTTGGGAGGAAGCAGGACACTTTTGCATCAACGCAGGAACGACGACTGACTGACAGGCTACAGAAGATTTTGACCGATGACACGCACCCACTCAGACCTGAACTTGACAGCAGACGAATAGACAAAAGCTTAAGATTTAGACAGCCATACACAAGAACCACACGCTACAGAAACTCATTTATTCCATCTGCAATTCACATCTTCAACTCTCAGGTGGGGCGCTAGGTGCTGGTGCTGTCGCTCTGACAACGGCGTAATCTTTACATCCTTTTACCAGTTGTTTTTCTCTGTTGTTAGTTATATTGACTTATAGGATACAAATGTGAGAAGATAATGTGGTTAAAGTGTGATAAGGTGATAATGTGATATAATTTTTAAACAGGCAATGCATTGCTTCTATTTGTAGGCTTATTTTAGTAAGTGTGTGGGTACAATGTTTGCGTGTAACGATATGATGTGAATATGCGATGTGAATGTTACTACATGCATGGTTGATTGATTGATTAATTGATTGATTTTACAGACACACAGTCAAGCTTGTAATTTCTCTTTTAGAGATGAATAAAGATTATTGTATTGTATTGTATTGTATTGTATTGTTTTGTATTGTATTGTAACTGCCCAACAGTTGCCACTCCTGTGAAAAAAATTACCTCCCAAACTCCCAAACTCCCGATTTTTCTGGACATTTTCAAGGTCGTTAGTGGGAGGTTTTACTGTATCAAGAACTGGATATGGTTTATCTTCAAACCATGAAGAATGCAACTCAATTTCATGCTGAATCAAGGACTGGTAGCTTCGAGTACACACATACACACACACACACACACACACACACACACACACACACACACACACACACACACACACACACACACACACACACACACACACACACACACACACACACATATTCATAATCAAAGAGAAAAAAGTAACACATTTCTGTTCTATGAGATAATGTATTGCAAATTCTGTACAGATGCAAGAAAGACTTTCACGACAACTCTTGATAAATAGCAAGTTAACTACGAACAGGTATAAAACTAGCGGGGATAAATTTTGTTCGTAATATCTCCACATTTGCCATTGGTTGGGTAAAATATCAGAGAAGTATGAAAACTATACACATAGAAAATCAATCTAATGAGCACCAACATGCAAGAGGAGCGCTACTCTACAGTTCATTCACAATGGTAATAGTATTGTGGTGTACACTTTTTCAAGCAATGTCTTAATCATCTTTTTACTTTCAAAGTGCATGCTCACATGCTCCCCTTTCAAACATCTTCAGTATATGGCAATACATATAGCAGGAGCATCTTATGACAAAAAGCTACACGGTATATCACAACGCTTTCACAATTTCACTTTCAGCAAATGCTTAAAGTAACAATAATCATACAAAAATGTGACAAGGATAGCCAAAAATCAGAACGAAAAATTAACTATATATATGAAATTGTACCGTGAAGTGTAAAGCATGACTACGTACAATACAACCTGCCTGGCAGACTGAATCCTTTTGATTAACAATATTCCGAGTCATAAGCAACACACTTTAAAATAATAATAATACAAATAAAAATTATATTTGTCAGAAGTGTCTTCACATTCATATCTTACATGTTAGGATCCACACATTCGGACATGGCTGCTACAGTTTGTTTCCGTTTGTTCACTGTCAACAGTTGCACTCTACCCTTAACACAATACAGAATCAAATCTGCACACAATGACTGTTACTGTGTTAGACTCAAAGGTTTCTGTTGCTCTTTTAATTCTTTACAATGGTGTTACTTCAGCAGCCCATTTTTAAATGTTAAAATGAAACCTGTTTTTTCAGTCAGTTAAACATTTAGATTTTTGTCTCTTTTCTTTAGAATAGTCTACTCTTCTACATTTTAGCAACTGCTTTATAGATGTTTTACTTGGATCTTTTAAAGCTTTCTGAGTGATGAACTCATGTATCTCCCCAATAACAAAAGGAAAACAATAAACATAACAATGAAAATACATATAAAATAAAATAAATTTAAATCAAAAGAATCGAGATCTATTTTAATACAGCAATCAACTGCAAGTCAGTCAGCATTTTCAAATATATTTATTTATAAAAATGTAACCACAATGTTTGAAGCTAGTGTCAAACTTATCAATCGCTCATAACCGTGGGTCATCCATCATTAAACAAAATGTACACACCTCACTTCACAGGAAGTAGAGACGGAGAGAAGACTGAGGAAGAGCTTCAATATAAATAAATAAATAGATAAATAATTTCGTTTAAATTAATAATGAATCCAAGGTTGCTGAGACCTAGCTGGAGTTTCTTCCACTGCATTGCCATAAAAACAGGCCATCAGATCTTGCACTTGTGTCTGTAATGATATTTTTCTAGTTTCCACGTGTGTGTCTTCAATAAACTGTCAGTACACAAGTTTCAACTTCTGTCCCTGCTGACATGCAAGACACTGGTACTTCATTTGGTGGTACTGTTGTAAACCCGTTTTTATTTTTGGCTTTAAAAAAAATGTATAAATGCAAATGATTTAGATCAAGAAATACACAAACAATACCATGATTAACAAATGTACAAGGGACATGATACCCAAGTTCAAACACCAGCAGCTTGAAGCAGAAACAACCAACCCCCTCCCCCCCCCCCCCACTATAAAAATGTAACAAAAAAGTGTACTCTTTGGTTTGTATACGTGCAAGTCTTTGATGACCCATCTGACACAACTTTCCAAGAAGTCCTTACAGAGCACGTCAGAAAAATACACAAGAAAAGCTACGCCTTGTTTGAAAATAAGATGAACATAAATTTCTGCTTGTAGTTTCACAAGCTCAGCATGGGGTCCACAAATATTGCCAAAATGACTAGTAAAATCTTTAAGCACATGTTCATTACTGACCAGCACTAAATTAACACTACATAAGTTAGGTTTGTTTCCTGAATTTTGTTTCTTTACAGGTGTAGACTACTGCATCTAGTGAAAAAATAAAAAAAATAAAAAAATAAAAGTAAAAAAATAAAATAAAAACCTTTGGTCAAAATGTGTTTGGCAGTTATATCAAAGGCGAGAGGTATTTCTATGTAAAAAAAACCTTCATACAATTTCAAACAAAGAGATTTTTTTGCTAAAAAAATAGCTTTCAACCACAAGCTTTTACAATAACACAGCCCTGCTCAACATGCACGGAACAGTTATCAATATCTGCGTTGAAATGATACAAACGTACAACTTGGCAATAGAAAGGCAGTTGATGCCTTGCATGCTGTTTGAATTATCATATTCATTTCCAACTCACCACATGTCAAAGTACTGACACTTTGCAAAATATTCAAAACATTAGAGCTCATATGCAACTCAAAGACAATACTGTTGTACTCTCTTTTGCTCTCACACACACACACTCACACACACACACACATACACACACACACACACACACACACACTCACACATGCAAACGCGCACACACACGCACACAGTCCTATAATAATAATAATAATGGTGATTTCTATAGCGCTTTCGAACACACAAAGCGCTTTACAAAAGCAATAACAACATCATTACCAGAATGACGCCATTGACGGAATAGAACACAATCATAAACACTTTACAACAAAAACCAAAAACAAAACATAAATGTTTCTATAACCTAGAAAAAATGTTTTTTAAAAAAGCAGACAAAGGGGGCCGGAACCTGTATTCCTGAACGCAAGTTTAAAAAGTTTAATTCTAAACCAGTGATCAGCCTTCTTCCGGCACGGTTCGGTTGTTTGAGGGTACAAGATGTTCCATCATTCTGGTGCCAAAAACAGATAGACTTTCTTGTTTTTTGATTCATCATTCTGGCAGTTCTCGCTAAAGTTACCACTGGCATCTACCTACCCTGAACCATAATTCTGTTTCAAAATAATTACAGTAAATTGCCTTTGCTTCTTTCCTTGCAAACACATCACATTCTGCTAAACAAACACACAAAAACTCAATAACAACAGATGAATTTGATGACTATCGAAGTTGACCACTCACTCATACTCCCTTTTCCAAGTTTGCTTGGAGACCTACAGTAAGACGTAGCTGCCAACCCTCCCGGATTTTCCAGGAATGTCCCGAATTGTACAACTTCTCCCTGCTCATATTCAAGACTAAACGGTCCCCCTGGCCCCCCTTGGCTCCTGGATTTTGACTTCAGAAGGTTGGCAGCTATGGTAACATAATGAGTAGGATGCTTACGATGAGATGTGCTTAGCAAGCAGGAGATATTTGTCATGCGTAGTACAGTGGCCTGCCTCACTGACATGGGCACACGTGGACAGAGGAGACTGCAACTAAAGTGCAAGCCTACAATTATGGATGTTTTGGGTGAAAACATGCTTCAAGAGGTAGAGTCAAAGTTTTACAAAAATAAGGGACAAGCATGAGTGACAAATGACACAGGATGCCAATCAGATGTCTGAGGGTACTTGTCATTTAACAAAATTTAATAAATACATAAATAAATAAAATAAAGTTTGATTAAAATGTCTGAATCTGAGGCATTGTCTAAAAGTAAAATCTCAGCAAAAATTATTTTTATGATAAAATGTTACATGCACAAGTTTACAAATTCTCAATGTTAAATTCGTTCTTTTAAATAAAACAGCTCCATAATATTATAAAGTAACATTAGAACTTCGATAAAAACATCATGTTAAAGACCTAAAACCTCAAACCTAAAACTTCACAGACACCCTCATGACTGGATCACCTAAGTAACATGCCTTCAGCAACATTTTCAGATAAAAATTAAGAATGTGTGCTTGTGTTTCAAAACGCTTTAGAAATTGTTTTCAGTCATGAGACAATGCATGCACAGGAAAGGTGAATGTAAACATCAATTCAAAAAGAGAAAAGTTAAACTTAAAGCAAGCCAGTTTGGCATGGGACAAAGAAAACACTTTCTGGCAGTGAAATACTGAACAGGACTTGCACTCTCTGTTTCGCTTCTCTACACATTAAGTGTGGTCACAGGCACACCACAGTTGCTGCTTTCGCTTCTCTACACATTAGGTGTGGTCACAGGCACACCACAGTTGCTGCTTTCGCTTCTCTACACATTAAGTGTGGTCACAGGCACACCACAGTTGCTGCTTTCGCTTCTCTACACATTAGGTTGGACACAGGCACACCACAGTTGCTGCTTTCGCTTCTCTACACATTACATGTAGGTGTGGTCACAGGCACCCCACAGTTGCTGCTTTCGCTTCTCTACACATTAGGTTGGACACAGGCACACCACAGTTGCTGCTTTCGCTTCTCTACACATTAGGTTGGACACAGGCACACCACAGTTGCTGCTTTCGCTTCTCTACACATTAGGTTGGACACAGGCACACCACAGTTGCTGCTTTCGCTTCTCTACACATTAGGTTGGACACAGGCACACCACAGTTGCTGCTTTCGCTTCTCTCCACATTAGGTGTGGTCACAGGCACACCACAGTTGCTGCTTTCGCTTCTCTACACATTAAGTGTGGACACAGGCACACCACAGTTGCTGCTTTCGCTTCTCTACACATTAGGTTGGACACAGGCACACCACATTTGCTGCTTTCGCTTCTCTACACATTAGGTTGGACACAGGCACACCACAGTTGCTGCTTTCGCTTCTCTACACATTAAGTGTGGACACAGGCACACCACAGTTGCTGCTTTCGCTTCTCTACACATTACATGTAGGTGTGGTCACAGGCACACCACAGTTGCTGCTTTCGCTTCTCTACACATTAGGTTGGACACAGGCACACCACAGTTGCTGCTTTCGCTTCTCTACACATTAAGTGTGGACACAGGCACACCACAGTTGCTGCTTTCGCTTCTCTACACATTAGGTGTGGTCACAGGCACACCACATTTGCTGCTTTCGCTTTTCTACACATTAGGTGTGGTCACAGGCACACCACAGTTGCTGCTTTTTGCTTCTCTACACATTAAGTGTGGACACAGGCACACCACATTTGCTGCTTTCGCTTTTCTACACATTAGGTGTGGTCACAGGCACACCACAGTTGCTGCTTTTGCTTCTCTACACATTAAGTGTGGACACAGGCACACCACATTTGCTGCTTTCGCTTCTCTACACATTAGGTGTGGTCACAGGCACACCACAGTTGCTGCTTTCGCTTCTCTACACATTAAGTGTGGTCACAGGCACACCACAGTTGCTGCTTTCGCTTCTCTACACATTAAGTGTGGTCACAGGCACACCACAGTTGCTGCTTTCGCTTCTCTACACATTAAGGTTGGACACAGGCACACCACAGTTGCTGCTTTCGCTTCTCTACACATTAAGGTTGGACACAGGCACACCACAGTTGCTGCTTTCGCTTCTCTACACATTAGGTGTGGACACAGGCACACCACAGTTGCTGCTTTCGCTTCTCTACACATTAGGTGTGGTCACAGGCACACCACAGTTGCTGCTTTCGCTTCTCTACACATTAGGTGTGGTCACAGGCACACCACAGTTGCTGTTTCGCTTCTCTACACATTAGGTGTGGTCACAGGCACACCACAGTTGCTGCTTTCGCTTCTCTACACATTAAGTGTGGACACTGGCACACCACAGTTGCTGCTTTCGCTTCTCTACACATTAGGTGTGGCCACAGGCACACCACAGTTGCTGCTTTCGCTTCATCCAGAAGGATACCAACAAATAAATACACACAATTACAATTTTCTTAAGTTTAGCATTTGCCAACATTGCCATCAACTCCACACCACCATACATACAAAATGTCTACTTTTTTTAAAACCACCTCCTTCACAAAAAAGTGAACAAACAAACAGAAAAAAACTAAAATAAAAAACGAGCGAACAAACAAGATTCAACACAAAATGTTATGTCAGCTCAAATGTGCTTCACTTGTCTATGAAAGCTGTACACGCAAGCACCCTGATTTCTACTTTGTGTAACGAGTGTGCCATTAGAATCCTTGTAAATAAATACTCGTTTGAAAGATAATCTGATGTGTAAATCTTTATACCTCAAAGAATCAAACCCTGTATTACTCATCCTCATTACTATGAGTATGAGATGAATTTCAAACCCTGAATTTAATACGTTACCTTTCATGGTAAAATATTAAACCCTGCATCTCTTATAATATTCCTTGAAGGTTATAATATACATTGTAAACCTTGTATGTGACATTCTCTGAAAAGTGGACATAAAAGCTGACAATTATTTCCCAACTTGCACCCTGCTCACAAAAAACATGATCTGGACACTGTCCAAGAGTAAAATCTATACAATCGTTCAAGCATCATCAATCTGTACAAGTCCAAGCTACTGGTGATAGTTTACACATAAAAATACAGGTACTGTAACAAGCAACACAAGCCCCTTACATTACAAAACAACTACATGCTTACATGACCAAGTCAAACACTGGTTTCCTTTTTGAACAAGTCCGAGTTGTTGTCTGACTGTGGCAGCCACACATTGTCAAAGCTGTCCTCCTCCTCCTCCTCCTCAGAACTGGAGGAGGTATCCTCCCCAAGGTTGCCGAACCCGGTCTGAGTGAGGCGGTCGTACTCGCTCAGAGAGCGCGGCAACCAGAATGCCTTCTTGGCAAGTTCGTCACTTTCACTGGCCTGTTTGATCAGTTTTGTCATCACTTTGTCTCGATAATTGTGGTTGACGTAAGCGTACGCCACCTTGGCTGGGCGCGCCCTGAACTGTTCCTCCCAGCCTAGAGAGCGTTGCTTGGTCATGCCCGCCTGACTGCGGCGGTACTTGTCACGTGACCGGTGCTTTTTTCTGTGCGTGGGGTCCGAGTGGTGGTCAGAGTCTATGGACCGCGCCTTTTTGGCCAGCGGCTGAGAGTCATTGTCCTGAGGCCGCACATGACCGTCATGGGAGGAGGGGGTGGCCGTGATGTCCGAGGCGGCGGGACTCTTTGACCCTCCACCCCCGAGACCCAGTCCGGCCCCCAGGCTGCTGACCCCACCGCTGGTGGCGCGGTGCAGGTTATTGCTGTGGTTGCTGTAGCGTGAGTGGCGGCGGTGGCGACTGCTGGCGTCCGAACTGTCGCCCGACATGGGCTGGTGACTGTGGGCGGGGCTGTGGTGGGGGTGGGGGTAGTACATGAAGCCGTGCATGCCGCTGACCACCGGGCTGATGGAGCGAGCGACGGCGAAGGGTGAACCGTAGTGACCGTACGCATGACTGACCGGGATATTGCACATGTGAGCTGGGAGGTAGTTAGCGTGCACACAAGGTTCGTACCCGAGGTAGGGTGGAGGCGGGCCCCCGGATTGACCCACCCCCTGACCAGGGACCACCCCCGGTCCGTCCACAAAGACGCCACAGTTCTCGGCGTTGAACACGCCTTCACAGGGAGGACTAGACAGCATGTTGGAGGAGCCCGCACCAGGTGCGGGAGCTGGGCCAGGGGCAGGGGCGGGGCTAGAATCGTGCTTGGCGTGGCGAGGCAGCGTATTGTTGCGGGGCTGTACAGGGGTGAAAGCGCTGGGGTGGGCCCCCAAGGAACACGAGCTGGCCGTGCGCTGGTGCTGCTGCTGCTGAGGTAGCTGCGGTTGCTGCGCTGCGCTGTGCTGCGTCACCAGCTGCTGGGACCCTGCAGGTGACGCGTGCGAGCGAGAGGGACTGGGGGAGTGGCCTCCCCGCGGGTACATCCCCCCGTCCGACCTGTAGCCCACAGGGGAGGCAGCGTGCGCGTGGGCCGAGATGAGGGCGGCCGTGGTGTGGTTGCTGTGAGGGTGATGAGGATGGGGGGGCCCGTGATTGAGGATGTGGTGGTGGTGAAGGTTGGGGTTGGATGATAAGGAGGCGTTGTCATACCCCCCGCTAGAGAGATTCTTGCCGCTGCCTCGAGGATCCTTGGACTGGATCTGGATCTCCATGCTGAGGTGCGTGTTGGCCTCACTACCCGTGCCCTGACTCAGCTGGTGGCTCAGCTCCGTGGCCGACATGTTGTCCGTCAGGCTGGAGTTGATGTCTTTGTTCACGTCTTTGTTCATCACTTTGTGCTGGCGGTGCTTCTGCCAGAACTTGCGTGCGGCCCCGTTTTGTCTGGGGTTGTAGAAGTTGGGGTAACCCTCGTTGGTGGAGCCGCCGGACACCTCGGTGAGGGACGAGGCGGGCAGAGACACCAGGTTGATGTTGCTGTTGTTGGTCTGTTTGTTGACGTTGTTCTTCATGTTGCACTCCTTGGTCAGGTTGGACGACTTCTGAGAGTATACCGACACGTCCATGTTGCTGTTGGACTTGACCACCGTGCCGTTGGGCTGGACGGCAGGGGTGGAGGGCTCGGAGGCTGGAACCGGCTGCTCTGTAGCCACGGGGCCGCTGTAAGTGGCCGGGGGACCCATCCCCAAGCAGCGCTTCCAGCTGCCACAAGAGTCGTTGCGCGTGAAGCAGTAGTAGGTGAGCATGAAGATGCCGAAGATGGCGCTGACCAGGCCGTAGAGGTAGCTGAAGATGAGCTCCTGGTAGGGGATGATGGCGTGGAAGGGCCGGGCGATGGCTAGCGCTCCACACACCCACATGACAATGTACAGGAACAGCGTGGCAACCAGCGCCCTCAGCTGGGTGATGGGTCTCCGCTCAGCGTCCGGCAGGCTGATCGTCGACCTGTTATCGTCATTGTCATCATCGTCGTCGTCGTCAGCCACCACCACCCTGCTGTTTCCTCCCACGCCGCTTCTGCGCACAGCTCCACCACCGTTGGCGCTGACGTTGCGACTGCGGCGGTGCGAGTTGTCCATGTCGTGCGTGACGCTGTGCACCTCCAGGGTGGTGTCCGCCTGGCTGGGAACCAGCTCGATCTCGTTGGTGTGCACCTCCTCCGTCTCGTCCGAGTCGTTGAGGGCGGCGGTGGCCTGGGAGTGCACCACGCAGGAGATGCGCATGAAGAAGATGAGGTTGAGGATGATGAGGAGTCCCATCGGAGCGTAGAACGCTCCCAGGCTGGGCTCCCACGCCAGGAAACAACTGCAACACAAGGTGAAACTGTGTCAATGCATCTTGCACAAACTTTTCTCCTGTCACAAAACAACCACAGTGGACCCCTCTTTTAACACTTCCCTAATTTAAGACTCCCTCCTTTTTAAGACCCGATTTTCTCAGACTTCCTGCTCATAGCCTTTGTAAATTTAAGACTCCCTCCTTGTTAAGACCCGATTTTCTCAGACTTCCTGCTCATAGCCTTTGTAAATTTAAGACTCCCTCCTTGTTAACCCCTTCACTGCCCACCCCGTATGTAATACGTGGTCATTTTCTGTTTATCGTACGCCCATAACCGTATCTCACACGTGGGATTTGTGTCAACAACATTTCAGGACATTTCTGAAAACTAAATGGGAGGTAACCACTGTCCAAGTACTTGTAGGGGTTCTAAACACAGTTCTTTCCCATAGACCATTCGGATAAGTTACTACCACTGTGGCAGTGAAGGGGTTAACACTATTGTGACTAGCACTGCCACGGCGTTTACGTCCTGCCTGCCCAAGCTTGCCACCAAGAAACTTCCCAAAAATCAGTAACTGTAAAGAAATCTGTCTAGCAAGCTTGAATTAAGTCCAATCACCACCAAATTTTGTGTACTAATTCAAAAATGGATGCCCAGTTCAGTCGTGCTATTTATAAGTTTGTCACGCGATTTGTTTTAGCAAAGGGGGGTGAAAGGGGGATAATTTGTGTTTTTTAACGTTTTTTTGTGTGTGTTTTATTTTCTACTGCTTTTTTTAAAAGTTATTTTTTAACAGAAAGTATTATAAATAATGTTATAACCAAACAAGGTGTAAAACCTATGAATTAGCTGAAATATTGTTAACATTGTACACAGAAATAAGGAGACAGTACAAAGAAAAAAACAAGCAAATCACGCATTCACTCACAGCATCCTGACTCAAATGAAACAAAACTGTAGATCTAACACTCACCAAATGATGTCTAGGTAATCCATATTGAATATAAGTCACATTTTCACAACAAAGTACCAACTGTACACCTAAGAACAATTCCAAAAGGATTTGAAGGCTCCAGCCATCCATTGTTATCAGTGCTGCCACGCCCCCATAGCTTCTGCACGATTCCGAGATACATGTTCGTCTAGCAGTATCACCGCCAACCACGTGTAGTTTGCCGACTCGTACTAGCAACAACGGGACTGTTTCTTCCTCACTTTCACTGCTTGTATCGCTTTCGTGAGGCGAAAACGATACGTCCGAATCATGCTCTACGGGATCCTCTAGGTCCAACATCCGGAGAATCTCCTCCCGAGACAAGGCTCACCTTTGATTCATTTTTTTTCCTCAAAAACGCACACAAATCAGGCGGATTTGCAAATGGCAGAAGGGGACGCCAAGTGTATCAAGGGAAACAACTCAATTTATTTGCAAGCTTCAAAAGCCAGGAAGCAATCACGAGTCGTGTACCCTCTATGGCTGGTACTGAAAAATGCGCGTCCCGTCCATGGGCGTGTCAGCGCTGGTACTGATTTATCAGTGTCCCGTCGCGAAAGTGTTAAGACCCGATTTTCTCAGACTTCCTGCTCATAGCCTTTGTAAATTTAAGACTCCCTCCTTGTTAAGACCCGATTTTCTCAGACTTCCTGCTCATAGCCTTTGTAAATTTAAGACTCCCTCCTTTTTAAGACCCGATTTTCTCAGATTTTTGGCATGAGAAACTGATGTGCAAGTCGTACAGCTGAACCCCCCTGTAAGACCCCCAACACTGTGAGAAAATCGTGATACTGTATAGAAACTGGGTACAACTAGCAAAACTTAAAAACATCATGTGTAACAAAGCATTCATTGTTGCTTTTGCTCAGTTGTTTCCCTTGCTCAGTAATTTAGTAAGACCAGGCTAGTTGCTTTACCTATTTGCAGTAAAATGTTTGGTGTTGTTCAATCAGTAAAGGGGTCTTTATTTCTCGTGACCCTGCTCACACTAAATAAAAGCAATTTGTGATGTGCTACTTCTGTGGATCTATACGACCTTTGCTTCAGTTGCTTGCTGTTATGGGATTGTCTTGTAGAAAGATGTGCAAGTCATCAATTTAATGCAAAGATGACTTTTTACTTGCAAATCTTTCTACAATGAATGCTTTGTTACACATGATGTTTTGCTAGTTGTACCCAGTTTCTATATCACGATTATTAAAACAAAAATTTGGTCTGCTGCTGTATTCCTCTGTTTTGTGTAAATAAATAAATCCCTGCGCTTAGAACTGAACCCACGGAATACGCGCGATATAAGCCTCATATTGATTGATTGATTGATTTTGTGAAATGTAATCCATCGATTTGTCATTATCTCATTCAAACACCACAAACACAGGGAGAGAAAATCCAACTAGTAAATAAAATCTGTGGCTTACTACTGTACCACTTTGGTCTGTTGCTCTATTTTTGAAATAAAAAAATAAAAAAAAGTGAAATTTAATCCATCTATTTGTCTTATTTCATTCAAATACCACAAAAACAGGGACACAGGCAGAAGGTAGCCAATAAAAGGAGAGATAAATTGCATGGCTTACTACTGCGTGCCCAGGTAGTGGTTGAGGTTGACAGCGGCGGTGATGCCACAGATGATGATGGGCACCCCCCAGCCCAGGAAGTAGAATCGCAGGATGGGTTTGGGGGGCAGCGGCATGGACGCCAGCTCGGGGGGAGGGGAGGGGGGCCTGTCGGCTTTGGTGAACTTCTTGTACATGTTGCTGCACACACAAGAGAGAGTGTTAACTGAAAGAACAGCTCTTGTCAAAGTCAACAAAACAACGCTTGTTTCTGAAATAGAATCACTGCTCAAATGAAGAGTAATGTGAACGTGACAGTAATACTCTGAATTGTCTGTGCATCTGTGTATACATGAGCATGCACATACACTTACACACATGTATGCATGTCCTCTGCTTAGTTTGGCAGCTGACATTGTTATTTATTATTTACTATTAAGGACATAATTGTGTTTTTTGCATTACGATGCACATTCACTACACAACATTGATCACCACCAAAACAAACCAGGTTCTTCCTCTTACAGTCAGTTTTGTTTTGATTTTACTCTTTTTTTATCATGTTACTCTTGAAATGTCATCATCATCCACATCAATGAAAATGTTGCCTTCCCATCACTACAAATTATTTGACAGCCACGCACACACACACACAAATACCCATCTCCCCCACCAATCACACACACACCCTTCCCAAACCCTGCCTCAACCCTACCCCACTCACATACAACCCCAACCCCCACCCTTACTTTGATGTGATGGTGATCCAGAATGTGGCGGCCAGAGTGAAGAAGTGGAGACAGATGCCGGTGACACACACACACACACACTAACACACACACACTAACACACACACACACACTAACACACATACACTAACACACACACACTAACACACACAACACACACACACACTAACACACACTAACACACACACATACTAACACACACACACTCACCCACACACACTAACACACACACTCAAGCCGACCCTTACTTTGACGTGATGGTGATCCAGAATGTTGCGGCCAGAGTGAAGTAGTGGAGACAGATGCCGGTCACCTGGCAGGGAACCTGCATGTCTGTGCGGTTGATGCCCAGCACAAAGCCCACCAGCAGCAGCACCACCGCCAGGCAGATGTTGATCACTGAGTGCTTCATCTTCTTCGGGCACAAAATCACTCTGCACACACAAAGTATTATTGGAGAATCAAGGGAGGTAAACGCCCTAACGCGTATGGCAATGTGTGATAGAGTGAGTTATTTGGAATCAATCTCCTGGCCCCTGAGAAAATAACAAGCATTGATATGAACAAGCGACTTTCATCCTCTCATACTACGTGTGACTTTGGAGGTTACGTTAAATATTCTTGGATGTATGTGTCCATTTTTGCACATGTAATCATACTTAAACGCATGAGCACGCACACCATAAACACAGGTGTATGTAAATGTGCGTGCATGAACACACACACACACACACATATATCAGTACTCAATTATGAATTTTTAATCATTAGCTGAGAAACCAACCATTTCTATTAAAGTTCGATGACACATTTGGATCAGCAGTAAAACCTATATGGTATGTAAGACCTTCCTGGCAAGTAAATGTCTCAGGTGTAAATCACAGCATTTTGTGTTAAAAAGCCCTTAAAAGAGGAAAAGCGTACCTGAAGCAGGAGGTATAGGTGAAGAAGACAAGCAGCATGCACAGGATACAGACACAGCTGCCCACATAGAGCACTGGCTCCATCAGAAGAACCGTCGGCTTCTCTGACAGATCCTGCAAGAAACAAAAACAGAATAAAATAAAATAAACTACAAGTTTACTTAGTTATGAACAGTTTATGTTTAAAGTCACAGCTTTCTTATGCCCATCTAAGGAAAAACACAAGTTTAAGTAGACTAGTAACAAAAAGCGTATGTCTGCAGCTGTTTCTCAAACATCCGTCAGCAGCAAAAGCTCAAAGTAGCGCACAGTTTATGTCTGTAGCTGCAGCTTTCACACAAATTCTATTGTTGGAAAACACAAGCTTGAAGCAGAGATAGCTATTGTCTGCATTTGCATATATGCATGTCCAACTTTTGAAGCAGCAAGCAACCAGTCGGACTGACTTTTTTCTACAAAACAAAATCAACTGTCAGAGTGTGAAATCGCACATTGTCCCACATTCTCTCTGGACAGACGATCGGGGTGAAGAGCAAGGGACAATCCCTCAACATTCTCTCTGGACAGACGATCGGGGTGAAGAGCAAGGGACAATCCCTCAACATTCTCTCTGGACAGACGATGGGGGCGAAGAGCAAGGGACAATCCCTCAACATTCCCTCTGGACAGACGATGGGGGTGAAGAGCAAGGGACAATCCCTCAACATTCCCTCTGGACAGACGATGGGGGTGAAGAGCAAGGGACAATCCCTCAACATTCTCTCTGGACAGACGATGGGGGTGAAGAGCAAGGGACAATCCCTCAACATTCTCTCTGGACAGACGATGGGGGTGAAGAGCAAGGGACAATCCCTCAACATTCCCTCTGGACAGACGATGGGGGTGAAGAGCAAGGGACAATCCCTCAACATTCTCTCTGGACAGACGATGGGGGTGAAGAGCAAGGGACAATCCCTCAACATTCTCTCTGGACAGACGATGGGGGTGAAGAGCAAGGGACAATCCCTCAACATTCCCTCTGGACAGACGATGGGGGTGAAGAGCAAGGGACAATCCCTCAACATTCCCTCTGGACAGACGATCGGGGTGAAGAGCAAGGGACAATCCCTCAACATTCTCTCTGGACAGACGATCGGGGTGAAGAGCAAGGGACAATCGCTCAACATTCTCTCTGGACAGACGATCGGGGTGAAGAGCAAGGGACAATCCCTCAACATTCCCTCTGGACAGACGATGGGGGTGAAGAGCAAGGGACAATCCCTCAACATTCTCTCTGGACAGACGATGGGGGTGAAGAGCAAGGGACAATCCCTCAACATTCCCTCTGGACAGACGATGGGGGTGAAGAGCAAGGGACAATCCCTCAACATTCTCTCTGGACAGATGATCGGGGTGAAGAGCAAGGGACAATCCCTCAACATTCTCTCTGGACAGACGATGGGGGTGAAGAGCAAGGGACAATCCCTCAACATTCTCTCTGGACAGACGATCGGGGTGAAGAGCAAGGGACAATCGCTCAGCATTCCATTGTACCCACCTTAAACTGTCAACCTGTTACTTATACATGCACACACCTTCCCCAAGGAAGTGTAACCTTGAAGAAGAAAGAAAACCTCATATCTTAAAAGAACATCCCATATCTGAAATTAGACACTGATAAAAGGAATAATGTGTCAGGGCATCTCACCTCTATGATGGCAAAGTATGAAAGATGGTAGACATACAGCACAGTATGGTTTCCGTTCTTCTCAATGATCTTGCAGCCGTCGGTACGCCAATCTCCCAATCCATCTGGTTCACACAAAACATGTCATTGTTATTCACACTAAAAATAGGCTTTGATCTCACACGCACGCACATGTGCATGCACACACGCATGCACGCACGCATGCACGCACACATGCATGCACACACACACACAAACATGCGCGCATAGAGCACAGCCCAAAATGCAAACTGAAAGTAGCTGTCAGAGAACACCTGCCTCATGAACAGTATTAGGCAAACTGACAATGTGCCAGTTGAGTTACACATGAAAACAGTTAACTTTGAGACAATTTGAGGTAAACAATTGTGTGGCTCAAAAGGAACTGTTCACCTTAACCTTACCCCTTCCAGCCCCAGTCTAGATTTCTAGCGGAATTCTGTACTACTGCCAGTCTCACAAAATCATAGTTACAGTCTTCAGCTGCATATTATAAGATATTTGGTGGCTTGTTGACAGACCAGCTTTTTTGTTGGTCCAAGGGGACCATATCGTCTTTTGTTTCATCTTTATCGACCAAGGCTGAAGGCCGCGGTTGATAAATATGAGACAAAAGGCGATATGCTCCCCGAGGACCAACAACAAAATGCTGGTCTGACGACAAGCCACCAAACATCGTTTTTGTCATCATTTTGGTTGTGCAACAAAATGCACAATAACCCACAAGGAGACGAATTTTTAGAATCCAACTCCGGGCCACAAAGCATCGTCACAGTAGCTCGAGATAACACGTCAACCTTGTATGTGACGTCAAACGTAGCTTGTTGACGCTTTTCTTCCAGTCTGAAAATGTACAGAGCTGCGATCATACGTGTGAGTTCAGTAAGTGTTGAGCATATTTCTTTTCTTTTTAAGTGTTTATGACTTTTCGTTATGGATTTTGCGATTACAGAGATAAGTTGTAAATTGACCATGAGTCGCCGCGGTAATTATCAACATTGATTGGGTCTTTGAGAGTGAATGCTTACAATCGTTGTCCTCGGAAACACAAATCCAAAGCCGCGATGGTTCCACACATCAAACAATCAGCCTGATTGGCTTTTACTTTGACAATCCACGTTTCACCTGAAAGCTCAAACCCATTCACCACCTCGATTTATTGCATGGGGAACATGAGATTTATTTGAAAACTCGTGAAAATGATGACAAAATATGTTATTTGGATTGTTGACCAAAATATGACATTTTACACAGATCGAGACAGTCAGTGTTCCTCTGAGACCGCGCCAGCCGTCGAGGTGAACAGTGCCTGTGGATATCTGTGGAAAATGTCATATTTTGGTCAACAATCCAAATAACATGTATGTATCGATCGATTGTAGTTGGGATTGACCCAACACAAACATGCACTCTTTTCTAGCCGTTGCTGTCCGCGTAAATATGAGTTTTTGTCCGACCCCGAGTCACATGGCTCAAAGAAAGAAATGCAATTTTCAATCGATACAGTATCTTTTGAACCAGAGGACCAACTGCCTAGTTTTTTGTTTGGTTGAAAGCTAAAAGGCCATTCTTTCGATTCAACAAGCAAATCAAGTGTTGTCTGGACTGAGATACGCTGTTGCTAAATTGTGACATTGGGGCTGTGAGAATTATTAATGGCCCTGATTTCAGAATCTTGACCACCTCCTAAGCTACAATCTTGTTGTTTCTGTTTACCCGAACGTGAGCCACATTTTCACAGCTTTCAAAAAGACAGGCCTTACCATTAGCGGAGAAATCCCAGTATGCAGCAGCTAGCGGGTTGTTCGTTCTTGGGGTCCGCAGCACTAGGACCACAGGTTCCGTCAAGTTCGGCACAGGGTGACCTAAAATTACACATGAAAATAGTAATGTGTCCAATATCCTTTTTGCAAGCAAAAGGTATTTTAGCTCAAGGACACAGTGAAACAATGAGAATAAAAATATGTGTACTTCAAAATACATTAAGATAAGACTGTTTTTAGGAGCACATCGGCTTTAGAAGGAGGTTCTGGTCCCAGTGGTGTCCTGTTCAGCTAACCATACTGGGGTCAAAGCAATCACTTCAAGTCACCTTCAACATGACACACACCTCTTCATTATAAACCTAATCAAGTGTCAATGGGGAAAAAAACACAGCATCAAATCACACACAAAACCGAACAAACCAAATGAGAAAACAGCAACACAATCACAACTGACCGACAGACATGCTAACAACACAATACACTACCCCCAGTGTGGCATCAACTGACCGACAGACATGCTAACAACACAATACACTACCCCCCAGTGTGGCATCAACTGACCGACAGACATGCTAACAACACAAGACACTACCCCCAGTGTGGCATCAACTGACCGACAGACATGCTAACAACACAATACACTACCCCCCAGTGTGGCATCAACTGACCGACAGACATGCTAACAACACAAGACACTACTCCCAGTGTGGCATCAACTGACCGACAGACATGCTAACAACACAAGACACTACCCCCAGTGTGGCATCTACTGACCGACAGACATGCTAACAACACAAGACACTACCCCCCAGTGTGGCATCAACTGACCGACAGACATGCTAACAACACAAGACACTACTCCCAGTGTGGCATCTACTGACCGACAGACATGCTAACAACACAAGACACTACCCCCAGTGTGGCATCAACTGACCGACAGACATGCTAACAACACAAGACACTACCCCCAGTGTGGCATCAACTGACCGACAGACACGCTGACAACACAAGATACTGCCCACCAGTGTGGCATCAACTGACCAACAGACACGCTGACAACACTCCAAGCTACTGCCCCCCAGTGTGGCATCAACTGACCGACAGACACACTGACAACACCAGATACTGCCCCCCAGTGTGGCATCAACTGACCGACAGACACGCTGACAACACTCCAAGCTACGCTGCAGTTTGGCAGCAAATCAAAATCAAATACAATGACAAACAAACAAAACAAAAGACGAAAATAAAAAAGACCAACAATTCCAACTCACCAACAGACACACAGACAACTACTCTCCAGTGTGGCATCAAATAAAAACAAAAACAAGAACAATGACAAACCGCCCAACATTTTTGGGAAATAACTCTGTCGGGGTTTGTATGGGGTGTGGAAGAGTGATCTTTTCTTGCCAAACCTGGTACACATATTGGAGGGGCCAATCACTAGCAAGGGGTGTGAAGGAAACATGTGCAACTTACCAACAGACACGCTGACAACGCTAGACGCTACGCTCCAGTTTCCGAGGCCCAGGCTGGAGTCGCTGTGGTGGGAGGAGGTGGAGGGGAAGAGACGGCCATTGCCGAACACCGTGATGAAGACGCTGGTGTCGTTCTCGTTGAGGACGCCTGCATCTTGCAGCAGTGTGACCGGCAGGTCCACAGAGACGTCTGCGTTCTGCAATAAGTAGAATGTGCACTGTTAGGTCAGTGAAAAAAAACACAGAACCTTTTTGGAGGACATTCATGGTTCCTGGAACATAAGGGCCATTTAGACAGTCAAGTGGTACAGTGGAACCCCCTAGTTAAGACCTCCAACAATCTGACAACATCAGGGCCATTTAGACAGTCAAGTGGTACAGTGGAACCCCCTAGTTAAGACCTCCAACAATCTGACAACATCAGGGCCATTTAGACAGTCAAGTGGTACAGTGGAACCCCCTAGTTAAGACCTCCAACAATCTGACAACATCAGGTCTTAAAACAGAGAGTCTTAAAATGGAGCTACATTTAAAGGTTATAAATATATTTTATTATAAAGTCTAAATGGACGAAGTCTTAAATTGGGAAGGGGGTAGACTTAAAAGGGAGGTTCCCCTGTACCTGCAATGTGAGGATCCAATAATGACAAGACACCTCTCCAACAAAGGACACCTCTGAGTCCAACAAAGGACACCTCTCCAACAAAGGACACTTCAGTGTTGCCCTACAGTCTATCCACTTGACCAAACTATGTGTGTCATGAACATGCACTGCTTTGAAACCTAGTGTTTAGTAAAGAAAACAACTTTTGTGAAAAGTTCTGCTAGCAGCAAACAACAGGCTGTGCACCCAAATGACTTACCATGCACACAGCAAATTGTTAGTGTGTGTGTGTGTGAGAGAGAGAGAGAGAGAGAGAGAGAGAGAGAGAGAGAGAGAGAGAGAGAGAGACAGAGAGACAGAGAGAGACAGACAGACAGACAGAGACAGACAGACAGACAGAGAGAACGAGAGAGATAGGGAGAGAGAGAGTCACAGAGATAGACAGACAGAGAGACAGACAGAGACAGAGTCAGAGAGAGAGAGAGAGAGAGAGAGAGAGAGAGAGAAAGTCAGAGAGAAAGAGAGAGAGACAGAGAGAGAGAGAGTCACAGAGAAAGAGAGAGTCAGAGAGAGAGAGAGTCACAGAGAGAGAGAAAGTCAGAGAGAAAGAGAGAGAGAGAGAGAGAGAGAGAGAGAGAGAGAGAGAGAGAGTCAGAGAGAGAGAGAGAGAGAGAGACAGAGAGAGACAGAGAGAGACAGAGAGAAAGAGAGAGAGAGCATGATGTAGATCTCTAAAAATAATTTCCATATGCTCACACTACAAAACTACAACAGATTCAAGTGTCGCAAGAAAGACTTGACAAAATACCATGCTGTCTGGCTATAATCTGATTTATCTGGTGATTCAATGCTGTTCCAATACAAGATCACAGAAACAAATTTTTTGCCTTCTGACAAACTGTGCCGTAGCAATATCAAAATGATGGGGAAAAAAGCCTTTAAAAAACTCATAGCGACTAGAATGTATACATAATACTGAATAATTTTAGAAATTAATGCAATGAAAAAAGATTCAAGCTCCGAAACTTCATTCTCAAACTCAAGGTATGGATGAGCATACCTGAGTGTCAAGTCTCAGTCTCATACAGACCACTTATCAGTTCCAGGAAGAAGAAAAATAATGTCAGAATCAATGTGAACATCATACAAAGTCAGATGACCCTGAGCTGTGATTGACTAGGTAAATCTCCATTACACCTCTTTCATTTCATTGCACTTTATTTTATATTAGTAATTAAATAAACTGCCATACTACCTAAATTATAGCAAACGAGGAACTGTGCTAATGGAAGAATTCCATGACTAATTAATTTAGGCACTGTTCTGTAGAATCTGATCACAAAAATAACACACAGATGACAACAGAAACAAGATAGATGACAACAGAAACAAGATAGATGACATCAGAAACAATATTAACAGCAGCAGTAAACTTCCAAAAGCAAAGCGTACAGTGGTATATACCCTAATCCATAGGGCACCTGCACAATGCCGGAAAAGAGTACAGGAGGTCATTCATTGCCAATCCAAGCAGGTATGATGCTGGAATCACTCATAACTGCATCACACTCTTCACAATCAGACACAAACTCCTCCAGATGCCCTGAGATGAGGCAGAGACACCATGTGTTCCTGACCCCCACCAGCTAATATAACACCACAGCCTGTCTGCCTTGCCCCACAGAAACAACTCTCCCTCACCCCCTCCCAACCCCCCCCCCCCCCCCCCCCCCCTGTCACACCTTGGAGACAGAGCCTGATACCTGACTGGATCCAGGAGCAAGCCTGTGTGCAGTGAGACAGAGGCAGTGAGGCGAGCTGCTAGGAATCTCACAGGCAAGGGAGACAGAGTGAGCGCTGATCCGTGACTGATTGCCCAAGCCTCCCAAACATGCAGGCAGCTAGCTTTAGTTCACAGGGACCAGCTTTCACAGGGCAGCAGTTATGTGGGCTATGTCACACTACACTGATCCCATAGCCCCCCCCCCCCCCCCCCAGCTGATCCTATAGGGCCCTCCCCCCACCCACCCTCTCTTTCTCTCTCAACCTTTCATTCACACACATGTATACCTGATACATACTCACTCACAATAAAACTCTCGGCTGCTAGCTGACCTTGTGCAAACTGACCACAAACACACCGCCAGGATCTTTACGTCGCCAGGATCTTTACTTCAAGTTCACATTTATGAGAGTAAGAGAAGGACAAGCAGGAAACATCCCACTCCCAGCCCCCCTACACACATAAACCAGGCACATATCCCTTGACTTGTGAGGCAAATCAAAGTGTACAGGAGAACATAAGGAAGACTTACATGGGGGAGTGCTTATCCCCCTTCACGCTTGATTACCTCCCCTTCTATGTGGCGGCAATCTGACCCAGCGAGCTGTAGGACACTCACTCAGCTACATTCTATAGGTCGACTTCAAAGCTGAAACAAAAGTGGCTAACTGGGCTTTCGCTTCCTTGGTGTGTAGAGCTGGAGTAGAGGCAGGAAGGACCGACTGGGATTGTTCTGTGTCTACAATATCCATTTGTTTAGAAAATAAGAGAGAGAAGGGGGGTGGGGGGTGGAGGGGGGGGGGTATTCTTGCCAAGATAAATTACATTCTGTATTCTGAACTAAGCATCTATTCCCGCTATTGGTTTCCAGTATGTCACTCGAGTACCTTGAAAAGCACGTGCACCTCTAGCAGAGGCAAAAGCATTTAGCGACATTGCCTGGAAGCATGAATGTCTAGCCACAAAAAAATGCATAAAGTATCTTTACATAACTTTCTTCAAAGGTAAACTGCAACAACAAACGAACAAACACAATTGTGGTAATGGAACTACAGGTAGTAATCATTGTACATTTGCAGGTTTTCTTTTACATTTGACCCTTAGTGTTCTTTGAGCCACAACCTAGTTCATAGCACAGTACAGTGGACCCAAAACATCCTAAAGGGGGGGGGGGGGGGGGGGGGGTGTTAGATCAGCAGTTTTCAAAGGAGAGTTCCACTGAATAGTACAAGGGTACACTTTTTGTTTTTTAATCCACCATTTGCTTATCAGGTGGATCAGGAAAGTTGGGGAGGTGTGAAAAGACCTGAGAGTGCTGACATCAACATCAGAGTAAAGGTAAAAGCTTCAGTCAAGCAGAGCTGACCTCTACTCACAAGAAGACAGGTGTAAGGCCCAAGGTGTGTCAATTTAAAAGAACTCCATATAGTTTCTCTACACTGTCACCTAAAAGTAGTCAAACTAAAGGCACGAGGAGTCACGTTCTGCTTATGTCACTTGTTTCTTGTCCCTGTGAGCTGTGCTGTGCTGCTTATTATATCAAGGTACTTGTTTGCAGTTGCTTTTTTTTACATCTTTATTTATTCATTTTTTTTGTTGGTAGTCCTGGACTGTCTGATAACTCTCCTAGGTTCCTCAACTTGCATGACTGACATATGCCACCTGATTGAATTATCAACTAATAAAATCATGGCTGCTCCTCCCATCCCACTCTCTTCCCTCTAAAAATGAATGCTAAATTAGTTCACATTGCGTCACAACTGGTATTGACTGTTAATTGGCATCTTAATCCAAACTGAGATGCCGGTTTGCAGGTGACTATTAAATGCATGGATCCCATGTCAGTAAGCGTAAAACAACACCAGAACTTCCATTGAAGATCACTGTCCTGGAGTCAATCCAGTAATCTCACTTTCATAAATGTGAACGTGAAGTAAAGATCCAGTGGGGTATCCATCTCCCACCCCCGTGTCACCACAGTGGCACGTAAAAGACCTCGGTCATTCTGCCATAAGTGCAGATGGCTGATACCACCTAAACACGCATACACTTGTGTATCTCATCTAAAGTCGGATTTAAACCCGGGAACATGCCCCTAATGGCTTTGCCATGAGGGCGTAAAACTTGAATTTCTCCCCCCAGTAAGATAACCAAAACAAAACTGCCACCTGACATTGTAGGACACTTCTGAAAAACCATAGAAGTTAATATCTGCCAGGCCAGAAAGAGCGTCTTTATAAACCAAGACTGTCAGGCATGGGAATCGAAAAAAGTAGAAAAGGCTGAACATTTTTAAGTACTAGCAAAGTCGACGGCGCAAAGCGCCTAGCCTTACTAGGGGGGTCCAGGGGCATGCTCCCCTGGAATTTTGTTATCTCCAATTGGTGCAATTTGGTGTCCTCTGAGCTCCAAGTTTGCCATTAAGTTTTCAGAACCGTTTTTGCCTCCCCAATTTATATTTTTGGCGGACACTTATGCTTTTTCGGCGGAACAAAAAAAAAATTTGACGGAAATTTGCCTTTCGGCGGACAATTCCCATGTCTGGACTGTGCCCATTACTCAGTGGTGCTGGTAGCTCAGGAGAAAGGTGAAGGTGCAAGCCACGCAACATACACAGACGCTCCACCTAGATTGTCCCGGGACCCCCAACTGTAATGTCGTCAATGGATTTTCAGGGGGTCTGAAGACCAGGTGGTTTATAATTGTTGCATCGAGAGAATACGTTTCTCGCCGACATATGATCCCTGGAGTGCTAATTTTGATATCATAATGCTGACGTTTGGAAGAGCTCTGGGAGCGTATTCAAGACGGTACGACTACTTGTCGTACGAGAAGCGCCTCGAAGTTTGATAGCTCTCGGCCCTGCAAAAAAACCACTATGGTCTTATCGGTTACATTTAACCCTGTAAATTTGAGTTGATACAGCTCTGGCAGAAAATGTTCAGGTTTTAAGTGCGTCCCGAGATGAATTTCTAGTACACTTTTTCTGCTTTTAGTGCATACAGGATCAATCAATCAATCAATATGAGGCTTATATCGCGCGTATTCCGTGGGTACAGTTCTAAGCGCAGGGATTTATTTATTTTATTTTAATTTTTATTTTATGCAATTTATATCGCGCACATATTCAAGGCGCAGGGATTTATTTATGCCGTGTGAGATGGAATTTTTTTTACACAATACATCACGCATTCACATCGGCCAGCAGATCGCAGCCATTTCGGCGCATATCCTACTTTTCACGGCCTATTATTCCAAGTCACACGGGTATTTTGGTGGACATTTTTATCTATGCCTATACAAACCTGTTTACCCTAAACCCGAGGCAAGAGTACTTTCCCAAAAAGTTGAGTGTATTTTTCAAAAAGTTGGTGTACTTTGCAAGCAAAGCCATAAGGGCTAGGGAAAATGTACGCGTGGGTGCAAATGTGTTTGTGTAAGAATAGCATGTCTTGTGAACACCTTCAGAATTTAACTCCTTCCAATACAACAGGGATAAAACAATTTTATTTACCTGTCAGTTTATAGCATTATAACGAGTGTCTTCCAAACAGATTGATAATGAAAAGATGAAGTTTGTGAAATAACATCTGCGGTTGACAGTGGCAAGTTCATTTTTACAATCATCTCAGAAAACATTGCTTCAGCACGGACTATGGCCTTTTCTTCTGGCAGGATTTGCTTTGCGGGAATGAACTTCATAATTCCTTGGCAGCTTTCAGCGGATTTCTTTGCAGCAACCTTGTCCAGGTGAGTTTTGGAAATGCAGTGTCGTTCGATGTCATATTTCCCAGCATGGGCAACGGAGAAATCTGATTTACAATACTTGCAGTGTGCATGACTTTTTCCCATAGTAGACTCCACAATTCCTGGCTCTTTCTTATATTTCTCCAAGAAAATCTTGTGCTTCTGCTGTTTAGACTTGGTACAGTCATCCGAAACTGACACATTTTACCGCTTCATTTTGCCACGATTGTCCAGACGATCGCACGTGCCAACAACTGAACAAGGTTTCCACAGCTGAAGACTCGCTGTCATGGTTATCCCCCTTCGACCGAAACCGGTATCAGTTGTACCATCCCGTAATCAGCACACCAACACCGGAAAACGTATTCTAGACTTTTTCTCATGCGTATTTTGTGCGTGTGTCGCGTATTTGCGTACCGATAATAATTTGGCGTACAAAATACGCCCAAATCGTACTGGTAAACAGGTCTGCCTATACAATATTGCCAGGAAAGACCCTTTTGTCAATCGTGGGATCTTTAACGAGCACACCCCAATGTAGTGCACACGAAGGGACCTCGGTTTTTCGTCTCATCCGAAAGACTAGCACTTGAACCCACCACCTAGGTTAGGAAAGGGGGGAGAAAATTGCTAACGCCCTGACCCAGGGTCGAACTCGCAACCTCTCGCTTCCGAGCGCAAGTGCGTTAGCACTCGGCCACCCACCCAGACGCACAGTTTGGTGTTCCCTGATACAGTGGAAACTGTCAGATTTAACAACTCTACCGTTACACTGCAGCAGTTGCAGAATAAATTAAGGCAGACATCTTTCTTTATTTGGTGTTTAACGTCGTTTTCAACCACGAAGGTTATATCGCGACGGGGAAAGGGGGGAGATGGGATAGAGCCACTTGTTAATTGTTTCTTGTTCACAAAAACACTAATCAAAAAATTGCTCCAAGGGCTTGCAACGTAGTACAATATATGACCTTACTGGGAGAATGCAAGTTTCCAGTACAAAGGACTTAACATTTCTTACATACTGCTTGACTAAACTCTTTACAAACATTGACTATATTCTATACAAGAAACACTTAACAAGGGTAAAAGGAGAAACAGAATCTGTTAGTCGCCTCTTACGACATGCTGGGGAGCATCGGGTAAATTCTTTCCCCTAACCCGCAGGGGGAATTAAGGCAGACAGAAAACTTTCTCACTAACAAACGACCCGAGAAAAATGCTTCTATGTTTGTTTTTCTTCATTGTAAATTTACTCGTGCCGAGAAAATATCATTTGAAAAAACTCGAGGCATCTGGCAAGCTTTCCTTTGATAGCGATCACCTACATTGAGCAAAGCCTTCTGCACACTCTAAGATTAAAGGTGCTTCTCTCCCTTCGTCTGCTTGAACTCACGGCAAGATTGATAGTAACAAAACCTGCAGCCACAGGGAAGAAAAGTGGACATTTTACTGCATAATATATGCACTTTCTTCAACTCCATTTCATGTAAATTCCATTCTCGTTCCTATCATAAAAAGTGTCACTTCTGCAACTGTAAGTCAGTTCTGTTTTAGGACCTGCATTGACATTGTTTCAATGAGCAACACGAGTGGTCTAAACGCTGCAATCATTCCAGTTTGATTACTCTTTGTGGAACTTACATTATTCATCATCCAGCCACACTCATAAGTATGAACAAGTGGTTTTTTTGCTTCTATTATGCATACATGAAATAACATTTTCTCAAATGATAACCACAAATGTCCTTACAGCCATATTTATTATTCGTTTCTTTTAATTTTTGCAGGCTTAGTATTTACATTTTCAGACTACACCTACTTCAGCAAAACAAAAACTCCAGCAAACCAAACCAAAAACTAACTTCAGCAAAACAAAACAATAACTTCAGCAAAACAAAACAGTAACTCAACAAAACGACATCCAGCTCAAAGCATTCAACAAATCCTTCAGATTTGAAAATGAGCAAAGAATGAAACTATGAACCATAATGATAATATTGAATAAAAAACAGCAACAAACATGGATTGAAATCAAACAGAAATGCAACTTTTCAACACATCTCTTACATAAACTTCGCTTCACAATCTGTGGGAATGGGAAGAGTTTCCTGTTGGGTATTAATATGCTTAAATATCTCATCTGAACCAAGCCAGTACTAAAACTAAAAGATCACTAATTTACACCACATGGCTTGTAGTTCTGTTGTATCATGATACCTCTCATGTAAGGTCTCTCTCATGAGAGGACACTTATAGAACTTTATACACACAAGACTAGTCCCTGGATTTAACAACTTAGCCAGTCAGCCTGTCAGCAGAGGACACTTATAGAACTTTATACACACAAGACTAGTCCCTGGATTTAACAACTTAGCCAGTCAGCCTGTCAGCAGAGGACACTTATAGAACTTTATACACACAAGACTAGTCCCTGGATTTAACAACTTAGCCAGTCAGCCTGTCAGCAGAGGACACTTATAGAACTTTATACACACAAGACTAGTCCCTGGATTTAACAACTTAGCCAGTCAGCCTGTCAGCAGAGGACACTTATAGAACTTTATACACACAAGACTAGTCCCTGGATTTAACAACTTAGCCAGTCACCCTGTCAGGAGAGGACACATGCCATGAGGGACATTTTGGGTTGGTCCCAAAGATCCCTCTCCTGCCAGGCACCACAGTATTCCATGTTTGTAAGTAAAGGTGTTCATGCCACCCTCACAGTCATGGTCCCACACTAGACAGGCAATATTACATCCCTTATTTAAAGTACTTACTTTTCAACCACAATGCAGGGCAACCACATGAAAGAGGAACAGAAGAATATCCAAATTTCTATCCATGTGATATATTACACATGCTGTGAGGAACAGAAGAATATCCAAATTTCTATCCATGTGATATATTACACATGCTATGCATTTAGAAATTTTGGTATGGCTGCTAAAAAAAAACACACATAAAAATAACTGTATATTTTTAAATTGATGAATAAAAGCAGCAGCACGAGATACAATGATGCTGCTTCGTCCCATCTTACAGGGATTTACATGAGAGAACATTTCTACTGCTAAATCCAGAGCAGGAAACCTTCGCTTGGTTTAACTTTATTACCAAGGAGCGCTAGGTTTGGGAGCAGAACTGAGTAAATAGCAACAGGGATATAGCTCGGTCGGGTAGCAGGGCTGGCTTCAAAACCACTTGTCCCTATCGGTGTGGAATGGATCCCCACCTTCGGCGAGGGATTTATTTCCAAGAGTCAACTTTGAGCAGACTCTCCTCAGTGTCAGAACACCCCCGTGTGCATCCATGCGCACGATAAAGATCCCAAGTTAACAGCGAAGTCTCAGGGCTTGGAAACATGAATACACGCATGCAGGAAAAAGAAGAAAAAAATGGGTAGCGCCGCGTACTGTTCGGCAACTCGCTTTCCCCAGTGAGAGACCAGCCCGGATTTTCATGAGGGGAACCTCACAGGACTATATAAAATCTTATGCTAATCCATCTATATGCCAAACACAACCAGGTTTACTCACCTCACTCAACAAGAGCCTGTTCTCCGAGGTGTTGCCAAGGCGACTACACGACAACTGTCGGTTGCTGAGCCACGCTGATTTCTGCTGGCGCGATCGCCTCAGTGAGCAATGGATGCGCGAGGCCATCAAAGGGACCTGGCGCAAGACAATGAGGGCGATGTTGCGTGACGACTGCGACCAGTCTTGGATGGACGACTCTGTTTCAATGTTGCTTGTCAGGTTCTGTAGCGACTCCAGCAACCTGAAATTATAATAATAATAAATAAAATAAATAATGACAGCTTATATCTCGTGAACCACAGTAATTTATGCTCTCCGCGCTATACATAGTAACTATGAATAAGAACATACTATTTAACATAACATCAAATACATACATTCTAGCAAAATAACGTAACAATAAACTTACAATGATGACACACAGGGATAAAGTATGAGACAAACTGAAGCTTTGACACGATCTGAAAAGTGTGTTGCATGCTCTGCTACAGAGTTATATCTTACTGTATGTTATATCTTACTGTATGTTATATCTTACTGTCAACACTATCTAGGGCATGATGATTTCCAAATAAAGGTGGGTGTGAAAAAAATACGGCCGACCCCATCCCCTCAGTTTTCAGATGCAAATTACACCAAAACTCAAAAGTGGGACTGAAAACGGGTGACAGGATGCAGACATTCTACTTTCTCAGTTTTTGAACAGCCCAAAAACACATCACACAAATCTTCAATTGTCTTAAAATCAGACTTTTTACGAGATAGATGAAAAAAAAAGAAGTTAAATTATAAAAGCCAAAAATAGCACATAACACCCAATCTGTCGTAAGTTTTAAGTTATGAATTAACTAAATCTACAGAAATGTACCGTTTTAGACATTTTCCAGGAATGAGAGCTGCTATAGTTACCTTTTGGTGGCGCGATTGTCGGCCTGTGCTTGCGTCAACAAGGATGCAGGTAGAGCCGACACGTTGCTGCTCAGCCATAGCAAGTGCTGGGATACCTGTCAACAAAAATCATCGTCACAGTCACCGTCATCCTCAAATTCTGTTGAAAACAGTTTCAACTGCCAATTTTTAACAACTGCAACAGTTATTTGTTCCCACTTTTTTAAACTGGAAAATAAAATAGTCGCAATTTAATCGAACACACTCTCCCTATCTCTGTCTCTCTCTGTATCGCACTCGACATGCTCTCTCTGAATCACACTCATGACACACACACGCCCCCCCCCCCCCCCCCCCCCCACCACTTCCCTACCCTCTCTCTCTCCACACACACACACACTCTCTCTCTCTCTCTCTCTCTCTCTCTCTCTCTCTCTCTCTCTCTCTCTCTCTCTCTCTCTCTCTCTCTCTCTCTCTCTCTCTCTCTCTCTCTCTCTCTCTCTCTCTCTCTCTCTCTCTCTCTCTCTCTCATCCAAAGGGAAGCAACTGTGCAACCTACATATTCCGACTTGAAGGCCAGGGGCAGCAACTGATGGTGTATGATGGACGTGAGGTACTGGACGTCCGTGGATGTGACGTCCGACACCAACCGCTTCTTGCTGGTCATGGAGACCCGCTGCAACCGCTGTACGTAGGTGTGCACGTCCGTTATCTTCAACTCCTCCTGAAAAACAACACAATTACAACTCGGCCGTTAATCTGTGCCAAGCTTTCTGGTCAAGAGTGTAGAGCTAGAGCGTCTGAACTGAAGAGTTAAGTGTCGCAAGGTCGCAAGGTCAAACACACAGACTGACAAAAACCCTCCATTTTCCTAATTCAGTGAAGAACAAACTCTGATTTTTGAAACAATTGAAGTGAATTTTCCAGTTACACAACTTTAAAAAAGACCATATTGTTTGGCTTTTTATGTTCATGTGTCGAAGACAATTTTCCATTTTAATGTATTTATTTTAATGGACAATAAAGTGTTGCTATGGTTATTGTTATTGCTGCTGCTTATAAGGAGCAAGATTGTGAACACTTTGCTATTCATTTTAATGGACAATAAAGTGTTGCTATGGTTATTGTTATTGCTGCTGGTTATAAGGAGTAAGATTGTGAACACTTTGCTATTCATGTTAATGGACAATAAAATGTTGCTATGGTTATTGTTATTGCTGCTGCTTTTAAGGAGTAAGATTGTGAACACTTTCACATTTAAAAACCTCTTCTTGTCATAACAATTTGAAATTACTATTCATAGTTTTTTCACAGAAATGAAAGCAAACAGGGAAGAAGTTTTCAAAGGTATCAGTTTAAACAGTTCACTTTAAAATATCTGGAAAACAAGGTCCACCTTTAACGAATTTTCAAGCTGATTTGATTTCACCTACTTTTACACTCCCTCCCCCTTCCCTGAAATCAAACAAGCGAGCAATCAATCAATCAATCAATCAATGAGTCTTATATCGCGCATATTCCGTGGGTACAGTTCTAGGCGCTCTGCAGTGATGCCGTGTGAGATGAAATTTTATACGGCCAGTAGATTGCAGCCATTTCGGCGCATATTTACCTTTCACGGCCTATTATTCCAAGTCACACAGGTATAGGTAGACAATTATTAACTGTGCCTAAGCAATTTTGCCAGGAAAGACCCTTTTGTCAATCGTGGGATCTTTAACGTGCACACCCAATGTAGTGTACACGGGGGGAGGTTCGGACACCGAAGAGAGTCTGCACACAAAGTTGACTCTGTGAAATAAATTTCCGCCGAATCTGGGATCGAACTCACGCTGACAGCGGCCAACTGAATACAAATCCAGCGCGCTACCAACTGAGCTATATCCCCGCCCTAGAGCATACCAACCAACCAAAGAAATTCAGAAAAATGCAAAACGTACCTGTGCCAGTTTCTCCAAACTGCGCGTGAGCTCGGAGGTGAAGGCGCAAGCTGACGTGTTGAGATCTCTCCACACGGCGCGTCTGTCGCAGGTGAAGGTCACGAACTTGCCGGGACCCCCCACCTGACACGGCAACTCCGCTGTGATGCCCGCCAGCATCTCCTCAAAGACGTACTTGCCCTTGGGTGTGACACGCTCGACGGGAGGACAGGAGAGACCCACGTAGCTCAGGACCTCCACCTCCACGTGCTTCATCGACTGGCCCTGGGGGGTGGTTACCTGTGACATCACAAACACTTTGGGGTCATTTTTGGTTTTCAAGTAGAGACGCGTTTTGTCTACTGGTGAACCCCTAGAACCATTCCACAGAACATTCCGCACAGCTCCAGGGCCGAGCTGCACCAACCAAAAGTGGGTACCACCCAAACAAGAGAGAACAAACCGCAGGGTCTGATTCGTTGAAATCCGACAAATCTAATTTTTAACCAATCCACCATCGCGGCTGGCTCCCGACCGGTTGGTAACTTTCTTGTGCACCTCAGCCCAGGTGGTACTTGTCACAGAGACCATCACACAGAACGTACCTGACAGCTCCAGGTGGCTTCATGGGACTTGTCAAAGGGACCATCACACAGAACGTACCTGACAGCTCCAGGTGGCTTCATGGTACTTGTCAGAAGGACCATCACACAGAACGTACCTGACAGCTCCAGGTGGCTTCATGGTACTTGTCACAAGGACCATCACACAGAACGTACCTGACAGCTCCAGGTGGCTTCATGGAACTTGTCAAAGGGACCATCACACAGAACGTACCTGACAGCTCCAGGTGGCTTCATGGTACTTGTCAAAGGGACCATCACACAGAACGTACCTGACAGCTCCAGGTGGCTTCATGGTACTTGTCAAAGGGACCATCACACAGAACGTACCTGACAGCTCCAGGTGGCTTCATGGTACTTGTCAAAGGGACCATCACACAGAACGTACCTGACAGCTCCAGGTGGCTTCATGGTACTTGTCAAAGGGACCATCACACAGAACGTACCTGACAGCTCCAGGTGGCTTCATGGGACTTGTCAAAGGGACCATCACACAGAACGTACCTGACAGCTCCAGGTGGCTTCATGGTACTTGTCAAAGGGACCATCACACAGAACGTACCTGACAGCTCCAGGTGGCTTCATGGGACTTGTCAAAAGGACCATCACACAGAACGTACCTGACAGCTCCAGATGCCCTCGTGGGACTTGTCAAGGTTCTCGACGACCAGGTTGTGGATGACGATGGTGCCGTCGGGACTGTATAGGCTGTGCACGAAGATGCCCGCCGTTTTGTTGGTGGTGATCACCACCTGCCCCTCCTCCCTCACCCACGCCACCTGCGTGTGGGGGTAGTTGGACGCGCGGCACTCGAACGGCAGCTTGTCGCCCTCGAACACCAGCTGGTTGTGTGACGGCTTGATCTCGAACACAGGCAGCTGCAGGTTGTGATCTGTGGAGGTGAAAACAGTCGGCATCAGCGTTTGCTCCTCACTAATGTGTTATTGTGTCTGCTTTGCTTCAAACACAATGCTATTGTGATCCTCACTAATGTGTTATTGTGTCTGCTTTGCTTCAAACACAATGCTATTGTGATCCGAAAGTCACGGGTTCGAATCCAGAACGGGACGGACAGACAAGGGTTAACTTTATGTGAAGACTTAACTACGGTATCCATGTCCCACCCTAGTGTCACCACAGTGGCGCGTAAAAGACCTCGGCCATTCTGCCATATATGTGCAGGTGGCTGATTACACCTCAACACGTACATGTATACTCACGGAATAAAATAACTTAACATGTTTTAAAATTTAATATCTCAAAATCGGAAAAAGTTGCAGGAGAGCGGGGTGGTACGATCATAGAACCATCAATTCCTGAGAAGAGGAAAAAAAACGGAATGTTCTCGGTTGCTTAGTTTTTTCACAATTGGTCCTCAAAGACGCCTGGTGTCATTTTGGAGTTTACTAGACTGACGCCTAAGCTTGTCGACGCTGCCGACAGCCAGTGCATGCTGTGTGTGCTGTAAACAGGTAGGCCTGCAACTCTTTGACTCTCGGGGCACGTCTACCCGTACTTGAAACCTGCAAAAGGTCTGCTGCTGATCCACGAATATTGCATGAAAGTACTGCCTTTGGTTTGTCCGTTTAATTGTTTGTGAGTGAGAACAACTCACTAAAATGTTTCTTTCTCTTTGCCCAAAACTGTCCACTCTGTCTTTCTCTTTCACCATGCCACGAACGTGTGTGAACGATAGACTCGTCGCAATAGGGATGTTGAGAGGAGGGATGACTTATACTGATGTTGCTAGGAGATTCGGAGTGACCAGGCAATCAGTGCACGCACAGCGCTGTCAAACACACAGTGCTAAGTTTGTAAACTCCAAAATGACACCATGCGTCTTTGAGCTCAAATTGCAAAAAAACGGAACAAGCCAGACTATTCCGGTTTTTTGCCCATAATGAGCAATTCAACAAGCTTTACGTTGGTACAAAAATCACTCCTGTAACTTTTTCCGATTTTGAGATATTAAATTTTAAACAATGTTAAGTTATTTTATTCCGTGAGTATATGTGCTACATAATTTTGATTACTTAAAAAATCACAAAGTTATGCAACTCCCTGGCGCTTGGGCTGGTGGTGCCAAACAGACGGGCAGGCAAACAAACAGAGAGACACCCACGCACACTATCCCCCCCCCCCCCCTCAAAAATCCCACAAACAGCATGCACTGACCACAGTGGAGCTGGTCAGCTGACAGCCTCCTCAGCATGCGTCCCTTTATGGGCTGGGGCAGCGCGCAGACCATCTCTCGCGCCAGTCGCACCTTCTTGCTGGCCGCCCACTGCACCACCCACTTCAGGTGGCAGTCGCACAGCAGGTAGTTGGACCCAAAGTCACTGCAACACACACCACACAGTCACTCCACATCGGATGGGGGCCGGGTAGCTCAGTTGGTAGAGCACTGGACTTGTGATCCCAGGGTTACGGGTTCGAATCCAGGCCGGGACGGACATGGGTTAACTTTATGTGCGTTCAGAGATGATACCCATGTCCCAGCACGTGTCACCACAGTGGCACGTAAAAGACCTTAGTCATTCTGCCCTAGGTGCAGGAGGCTGATCACACCTAACACGCACACACCTGGGCAGCATGACTCTTGTCCCTGCTAGCTTTCCACTGGGAGCCAGCGACTCAAATTTCCCAGCAATGGGATAATAAAATGAATGAAATGAAATGTGAAGGGTGATAGAGGTCCATTGTGTCCAAACCATGAACTGAAAATCTTACGAGCTTGAAACCTGAACATACATTGCTGAAAGGCTTGCAACACAGACCTTTGCCTGAGAATCAAACCGCAAATCAATGTTTGAACTTTTTCCTTTGTGAAAATCACGTATAAACCATAAAATGAGCATCTCTGCATGCGTGACAGTGCATCCCTTGGTGCATGGATACTACATGTAGCAGAAAGGTATGCTAACCTTTTTTTCAAGACTGTTATTTTTTCAAGTAAAAATCCTGGCTGGAAAATACAGTGGAACCTCCTTCTAAGACCTAAACACAAATACAAGAAAACCAGGTTTGAACAGAGGTCTTAAAATGGAGGTCCATTTACACAGGTTAGGCCAACAAAAAAAAATAGTCAGTTTACGGTAACCCGACCGACCCTATTTTTTTCGCGCAACCCTAGACTTTTTTTTGGCATTTGGGAAAAAAAAAAAAAAAAAAAAAAAAAAAAGCAAAATAATGTAAAAATATGGTTTTTTGGAGAGA
>NC_090256.1:71676185-71761185 GCF_037325665.1 Littorina saxatilis | reverse complement strand
ACACACAGCTACACAGCACACACAGTGACACACACACACACACACACACAGTGACACACACACCTACACACACAGTGACACACACACACAGAGTGACACACACACACACCTACACACACACACAGTGACACACACACCTACACACGCACAGTGACACACACACCTACACACACACAGTGACACACACACCTACACACACAGTGACACACACACCTACACACACACAGTGACACACACACACACACACAGTGACACACACACCTACACACACACAGTGACACACACACACACAGTGACACACACACCTACACACACACACACAGTGACACACACACCTACACACACACAGTGACACACACACACCTACACACACACAGTGACACACACAGTGACACACACACACACAGTGACATACACACACAGACTCCTGCACCCCTTGGGCAGACAGTTCCACCCAGTTCAGCTCTCTGTCTAAATTTAGAGCAAAAACACTTGCACTCAGAACAATAAAGATACCCATCACACCCATGCACATCTCAACAAACGCACGGCGGGGCACCAGGAAATGACTCTCTGCGAGTACTGTTTTTGTCATACTGTTTTTTGTCATCGCAAGCTGATAAATGCTACGATTTGGCTAACACGTTTCTACAGGTATCGTCTATCGCCTCGCCCCCGGCTTCTATTATTTATCCACAGACTCCTAGTCCCACCTCTAGTCTACCCACACCATCCAACTTCAGATGGTAACATTGAGAACTGAAAAAAATACAACAAAAGAAGAAGAAGAAGAAGAAGAAGAAGAAGAAGAAGAAGAAGAAGAAGAAGAAGAAGAAGAAAGAACAAGCATTTTAAAACCAAACAAGAATACTAAAGTTCAATAAAACTCATTAGGGAAAACTCAGACACAGTAATGAGTCTTGGTATCCTGGCTGTGACAGTGACCAGTAACCCTAACTTGAACTTGACTCTTGGCTGCTTCTCAATCAGCTTTTATATCAATTATCATTTATGGTTTTTGCACACACACACACACACACACAAACACCAACACGCACGTACACCAACACGCGCACACACACATACCAACACACACACACACACACACACACACACACACACCAACACGCACACACACACACACCTCCCCCTCCCCCACCGCACACACACATACAGTGTTTCTCTGTAACCGCGACTCACGTACAACCTTCACAGTTTTATATTTACACCATCCTATTTTTGTTCACTAACAATCACTGCTTCATCTGACCTGTCCCGATAACCACCGACCCCCCAAAAACTGTTGTCACTACTTCATTATCAGAACCCGTCAGCATGAGGCCACTGGCGGCCACCGTACAGCTGCCATCGGGGTGTCAGAAGCGACGACTTTTGGGGCGACAATGGCAGGTTTAACAGCTTTAACCTTTTCCAGTTCAGCTTGGTTATGGCCAATTACGTGTAAATGTATGTGGAACTTTAGGGGGACGCAGCACAATCAATGTTATGTGGCAGCTACCCTTATAAAACACCCTTGGACTTTCCCCAACTCAGACACGATGATAGGAACATGTATTCCCGTGTAGTCTACTCCAAGAATGCTAGTCCTAATCGCACGGGGCTGCATGGTCTTTGGTGTAAGGCCGCTAAAAATCGCAGAAAACATGCATGAGACAAAAATGGCATCGGAAGATTTAAAGGTACAATCCTTCCCAGCCCCCACCCCTCAACCAAGTCACATAAAAACAACCAACCAACCAACCAACCAACCAAACAAACAAATACCAGAAAACGTCACACAACTTAGTTCTCAAGGAAAAACAGACCAAATCCTTCGCCTGCACTCGTTACATACGTTTAAGCAACTTAGCAAAAAGCTTCACATTGTTTATTGGACAGTGAGTCGTTGATTAGCTGTTTAACACATTTAGTGGAGAAAGACTCTTTGGTCTTGAGCTATATGAACATGATTGTGTGAGGTGTTTTTTGTGCCATTCAAACGTGTCTTCAAAGGTTGGTTCTTACAGTAAAAAAAAAAAAAAAAGACTTCATATATACACAGATAATTATGTTCATGGAGTGTACGCAACAGTTTTCAAGGCTGTCTCACTTTGGTACCTGAGTACCACCAACTATCAGACTTTCACGGCAAAATTACAATAGCATACTGTAATGTTCCTGCAACAGTGGCCATTTGAAGGGGGCTCGTCTCGTTAGTAATTGGTCACTCTCGGTGACAGACAGCTCCAAAGATGGCAGCAATAAGGAGCAATAAGCGGATGTAAGTAATGGGCAAAGAGTGTCACGTGACTGTCTGGACGCTCTGCTGCTGCTGAAGTGCTTCTCCTGTCGGGTCCGTGTGTCAATATTCAACACCTTTATTCTGCCTGTCACGGCTGTCTCCGGCAATTAGTGTCAACTCTCATTTCACTGCTGGCCCTTCTACCAGCCCCACCACCCTCTCTCTCTCCCTCTCTCTCTCTCCCACCCTCTCTCACCCTCTCTCTCTCTCTCTCTCTCTCTCTCTCTCTCACCCTCTCTCTCTCTCTCTCTAAGTAACTGAACTGAAAGCACAATTACATTACAATACCTTTCAAACCCCGTCAGTAAACAGGTACAGTATGCACAGACAACCACAGAATGTGCGCGCGAGAAAAAAAGGTGTCACATCCCCGGTGTCACGTGTAACCTGAGACTGCCGCAGAACTGTCATGCGACCTTCCTTCACAAGACGGGAGTCTCAAGGTCGGTATCAGTTACACACTGTTTCATTCCTATCTTCTGAAGAATCTGGTAACCCAATACTAACTCACGTCTAACCCTCACCGGTGCTCTAAAATTACTAGGTGTAAACATGCACTGGTGCATACATGTAGCAAAATGCGACACATTTTAAGTTTGTGTGTGGTGACACAGAAAGGGAGTAAAGGGCGCTGTGCATTTGGACGAATTTCGACTGCTTTGGTGTTCACTGTCAGCGGTGTTAGCGACACGAATCCACCGAGTTTTCTGAATAGGCAGACACATGGAAACTGGGTTGAGAGATACTGCCACAGACAAACATTGTCCTGAAAAGTTGAACTTGGTTCCTTGCAACAATGGAAACAATGGTGAGAGCAGGTAACTTGTTATTTCGTTTAGACATCCATACAATGAGGAAGTTGTAGTTCTGAACAGAAATCGAAGGGGGTAAATTAGTAAGTAGGGGGCAAGAGTTGGGTGGTGATTGGGGGGGGGGGGGAGAAGGGGGCAAGGATTGAAAAAAGGGGGGGGGGGCGAGATGTAGTGTATTTCCATCGCAAAGCCCACTGATCGAATGTCTTCCATCATCCCGCACGCACGCACGCACGCACGCACACACACACACACACACACACACGCACACACACACACACAGCCCCCCCCCTCACACACACACCTTCGCACAGCAAACCTGTAGAATCAACTCGACCGGCTGTTTACCGAGCCCCCCAAAACACAAGCCGAAAGGCATTCTTTCGTGAAGCGCCGCAACGTGCGTTATATTCCACGCCTCTGGCCCTGACTGCTCGCCAGTGGAGCTAGCTGGAGGCACTGCAGTGGAAAACAGAAGCGCTGAATGAAAAAGAAGAGCGGGGAAGAACACATAAGGGGAAAAAATGATGGTTAAAAAGCAAAGCAGCCCACACGGGCTTTGAAGTGGAACTGGCGGCCGGTCGGCCGGCTCAGGTCTTGTGATTCACAGCCGTCTGTAGGGAGCATGATTAATTTCTCTATCCTCTTCACTTTCTCTCTTGTCTAAGCTATGTTCCTCTATCCTCTTCAATCTCTCTATCCTCTTCACTTTCTCTTGTCTATGCTATGTTCCTCTATCCTCTTCAATCTCTCTTGTCTATGCTATGTTCCTCTATCCTCTTCACTCTCTCTTGTCTGTGCTATGTCCCTCTATCCTCTTCACTCTCTCTTGTCTATGCTATGTCCCTCTATCCTCTTCACTCTCTCTTGTCTATGCTATGTCCCTCTATCCTCTTCACTCTCTCTTGTCTATGCTATGTTTCTCTATCCTCTTCACTCTCTCTTGTCTATGCTATGTCCCTCTATCCTCTTCACTCTCTCTTGTCTATGCTATGTTCCTCTATCCTCTTCACTCTCTCTTGTCTATGCTATGTCCCTCTATCCTCTTCACTCTCTCTTGTCTATGCTATGTCCCTCTATCCTCTTCACTCTCTCTTGTCTGTGCTATGTCCCTCTATCCTCTTCACTCTCTCTTGTCTATGCTATGTCCCTCTATCCTCTTCACTCTCTCTTGTCTATGCTATGTCCCTCTATCCTCTTCACTCTCTCTTGTCTATGCTATGTCCCTCTATCCTCTTCACTCTCTCTTGTCTATGCTATGTTCCTCTATCCTCTTCACTCTCTCTTGTCTATGCTATGTTCCTCTATCCTCTTCACTCTCTCTTGTCTGTGCTATGTCCCTCTATCCTCTTCACTCTCTCTTGTCTGTGCTATGTCCCTCTATCCTCTTCACTCTCTCTTGTCTTTGCTATGTCCCTCTATCCTCTTTACTCTCTCTTGTCTATGCTATGTCCCTCTATCCTCTTCAATCTCTCTTGTCTGTGCTATGTTTCTCTATCCTCTTCACTCTCTCTTGTCTATGCTATGTCCCTCTATCCTCTTCACTCTCTCTTGTCTATGCTATGTCCCTCTATCCTCTTCACTTTCTCTTGTCTGTGCTATGCTTCTCTATCCTCTTCACTCTCTCTTGTCTATGCTATGTTCCTCTATCCTCTTCAATCTCTCTTGTCTGTGCTATGTCCCTCTATCCTCTTCACTCTCTCTTGTCTATGCTATGTCCCTCTAACCTCTTCACTTTCTCTTGTCTATGCTATGTCCCTCTATCCTCTTCACTCTCTCTTGTCTATGCTATGTCCCTCTATCCTCTTCACTCTCTCTTGTCTATGCTATGTTCCTCTATCCTCTTCACTCTCTCTTGTCTATGCTATGTTCCTCTATCCTCTTCACTCTCTCTTGTCTATGCTATGTTCCTCTATCCTCTTCACTCTCTCTTGTCTATGCTATGTTCCTCTATCCTCTTCACTCTCTCTTGTCTATGCTATGTCCCTCTATCCTCTTCACTCTCTCTTGTCTGTGCTATGTCCCTCTATCCTCTTCACTCTCTCTTGTCTATGCTATGTCCCTCTATCCTCTTCACTCTCTCTTGTCTATGCTATGTCCCTCTATCCTCTTCACTCTCTCTTGTCTATGCTATGTCCCTCTATCCTCTTCACTCTCTCTTGTCTATGCTATGTCCCTCTATCCTCTTCACTTTCTCTTGTCTGTGCTATGTTTCTCTATCCTCTTTACTCTCTCTTGTCTATGCTATGTTCCTCTATCCTCTTCACTCTCTCTTGTCTATGCTATGTCCCTCTATCCTCTTCACTCTCTCTTGTCTATGCTATGAACGGACAGGCGCAAAAACACGAACAGAGTAAAACACCGATAAGTAGTTTGGGAATGTGTGTGTTGGAGGGAGGGAGGAGGGGGCAGCTTAATAAAGTACTACAGTATAGTAGTATCAACGAACAAGACACTTCAAACATGTGTGAAAAAAGGGGCCAGGGTGAAAAAAGTCTCTGTTGGCCCTTATTCTTCTAATGACATACAAAGTGTGTCTGTGAAACACACACACACACACACACACACACACACACACACACACACACACACACACACCCCGACGTCAACTGTACTGGCACACACACAATCAACGTAATCCTCCTGAGACGAAGGACGGACTCTACTAGGCTGTCGCCACCAGACACTACAAGTAGCACTGCCTGCACTGGTGATGCGAGAGAAAATCGAAGTAAATTTCTACTTTCCTAACCCCACCACATCGTTCGCGACTTCCCTGTCCGCGGGGGTAAACAAGATGGCTCGCCGTCCATCTTCACAGTCCTTCGCCATTGTGCGTTTAACATGGACGCCATGCCGCGTTTTTGTGTCTTCAATGACGTGTTTGTGCAGGGACGGAGGTATGGTGTCGCAAGCCTCAACTGAAACACTACCACTAATTAATTAAACTTTATGCATAATGATGTACAGACTCTGACATTTTGTATCATATCTTTCCTCGAGTTACGTGGCAAGCCTGAACCGTTTGGGTCAAGAATGGAGCCAAAACGACATGCAAAAACTGACGCAGTTTTTTTTTGGTTTTTTTTTTTTTTTTGGGGGGGGGGGGGGGGCAATAAAAAACACGTTCCAATAACCTTTAACCTACCGTTCTTGTTTTTTGATTCTGAAATGTGGAACGTTGGTAGTCTGTCTGTTATTGAATGTTTGACCTTGAAGGGGAGAGAAATTCAAGTTTTACGCCCTCACGGCAAAGCCATTAGGGGCATGTTCCAGGGTTTTAACCCGACTTTAGATGAGATACACAAGTGTATGCGTGTTTAGGTGGTATCAGCCATCTGCACTTATGGCAGAATGACCGAGGTCTTTTACGTGCCACTGTGGTGACACGGGGGTGGGAGATGGATACCGTCTCTGGGTCTGCACATAAAGTTGACCTGTGTCCGTCCCGGCCCGGATTCGATCCAGCGACCTTTCGATCACAAGTCCAGTGCTCTACCACCTGAGCTACCCGGGCCCCCTACCTTGAAGGGATCGAACCGCAGACAGAAACGTGTCGCACGAAACGCCCGTGGCAAAATGCTGGACACTTCAACCAGCAAAAGAAAACTTTATTTCCAGCTGAAGCAATGGATCTTTCTTCAGATTGAAAATCACGAGATTGGTCAACTAAAGCAATGGGACAGACATGTGAGGTGGACAGCATGGAGACTATCTCAGTTCGATGTCCTTCAGACACACCAGGAAGTTGTTCTTAGTCCCCATGCATATGGTGCTTCGCCAAAGTGAATTTAGGCAGGAACCCAGGCTTTTATCATGGTAGGCCACAATCTGGCAACAAAAACACTCCCCGCGGCTCCCCGTGGCAGACTAATTGCAGGAGAGAGAGTCTGACAGTCTGGCACTCATACCTTGCCTCAGCACCGATCCCACACCTGTGCGGGCTTACCGTCAGTCTTAAGTACAGGTGCAACAACTGGCCCGCTACTGTAGCTCCCAGTCCCAGCAAAGTTGGAGGTTTGCACGAATCACACTTTACATTTGAACACTTTATTCTAATCATCTGACAACACTGTAAGAATCCGTTTACCCGTCAATCATTTATACTTACTAATCATTTGAAACATCTGCTATCAATCAAACGTAAGGTATGAAAAGACTGGTATTTTGAATGTAAGTACCACGACAACGTTGGCTTCCCTTCCAGATTCGTTTCAAGGACAACTACCATCGCGTTTTTATTTGACACAGAAAAAAATATTTAAAAAAATAAAATCAATGATAAAAACAATGCATACATGTGAAAAGACAAAGAAACTCAAGAACAAAAGCAAAGGATGAGGAGCATTATAAGTTCCTCCGACACTAGTCTCACAATGTCAAGGCTTCACTGACAGATAGGGACGTTCATTCATCCTCCCAAGGCCGCCATAGCAGTACGCCAGGGTTTTCAGGGGTGAGAAAGTTATAAAAACAAATTCTTCGGACCCTCAGTAGTCTTGCAGGATCAGGACGCTATAGGCCTACTCTAAAAAAAAGTAATAGATAAGGCAAAATAAAACAGCAAATGTGAGTTTCGATGACAAGGCCAAAAAATAGGGTCGTTACATTTTTGTTTAACTTTTACTTTTAGTTCTTTTGTTTTGTTTTGATAAAAAGTTCTTTTTATTTACACGAGCACGTGTGTTTTTATTTGCCGGATATCGTGCGAATTGTGTCCCGAGTTGTGTCCCAAGGACAGTAACTTTCACTGTGAAGTCTGCAAAATCGAGCTTTGCCAACTTTAATTTTTGAAGGTTCAAACAAAGTTCTCGGGTCGGGATGAATAAATAATATCGGGCGGGTAATCGAAAACATTGAATTTGTTCACGACCAAAGAGATTGTAAATGCTTTGTTGACTGACTATTCGAGTTTAGTGTTCTCTTATGACCACCAATTGGCCTGTCTAGGGAAAGGTGGATGGTTTTGTTGACGCGAATGCCTCTTTAATCCACCAAGGCCGCGACTGAAGATAGTTCACCAGCTTTGCACTTCTCCCCACCCCCACAAACAGTCATACCAAAGCTGAGTGAAGCGATTTACCTGGACCACATAAGCGGGGCTGGAGGGAGGAGGATCTACACAAGCTGTGAACGCTCACCTGTGCACTGCAAAGGTGCCAGCGCCAAGCAATACGGTAAACTTTGAAGTCTGCTGCTTAGCATCTTTATACAAAAAACTTGAGGTCGATTACCTTGCTCTAATTTAACTGTACGAATCATGTTCGACGAAGAGGACAAAAAGCAACCACAAACTGTTATTTTTCAAAAAATATGGATACAATAAATTTTCGTAAAATATCGGAACTATTCTGTTTACGCCGTGAATAACAGCAAGCCTAAGGCCCGGTGCTCGCCAGCATGATTACGGTAATTAAAAGTTTAAATTTGACAGACGGATAATACAAATTTAGTCTAATATTTGCAAAGTTTTACGTTGTGGGTTACTGTAAACATCAAGGCCCGGAGTTTATAAGGCTGTCAGCATTACGGTAAAGTTCAAATACGCTTATGACGAAGACGGACACACTAAATGTCGTTCAATATCTGCAAAGGTTTCCGTCGTGGGGTACCGTAACCCTCAAGGCCCGGAGGTTATTAATCTGTCAGCAGTACAGTGAAGTTCAGATATCATGATATGATAAAGACGGATATTAACCAAATGTATTTCAAAAGCATCTGCAAGTTTTGGTGGTTTTTGGGCTTTTTTTTGCGCCGTGAGCTACCGTACACCTCCAGGCCCGCAGCTTACGTGGCTGTCAGCATTACAGTAACGTTGAAAGCCAGGAGCTTAGGGTGCTGTCAAGAGTTAGCGTAAAGCTGGAAGCCCGCAGCTTACGGTGTTTAGAGCGGGGTGTGCTAGCCCAGTGCTGGCGCTCAGGCTGGAAACATACGGCGGAGGACGCGGCCCTTTCATTTAGCTCAGATTCCATCGCCGCCTGAAAGGTCAGGCAGGTACCCGCTACAGGTGTTTCCAATTGGGGCGGGATCAAACACAAGCCCCTGCAGTCTGGCCACAAAGCTTTTCCTCCGGCAGTCCCTGTCCTTGGCGCTAAGCCCCACACACTCCCTCCGTGATGGGCTGTGGGGGAACACACATTATTATAGAAAACAGGGCACACAGCTAAGCGGCAAGCTGATTTCTATCACACAATGGGATACATGGATTCTTTCAGCAATTTACGGGTAACAACTTCCACACTTGGCGTCGCCCACTACCCTTCCCCTCAACCACTCTCGCCAGCAACCGGCCTGATCCGTCCAACATCCTCTCCAAATCTCCCTTTCCTGACCGTGTAGGTACCCCGAACGCACGCGACCTTGAAGAAGGAGTACACGGATCTTATAAGCTGTAACGGAAGTCAGTTATTAAAGTCGTCATCCCTCCTGACAGAACTGATGAATGGAACGTTGGTACAGCATAATCCGGCTCGCGACGCGGCTTTTCAATGCTCCATGAAAATTCTCTTTCGTAGATTCAGATTGGCGAGTGCGTCCCTTGAGCACGTTGCAAAAGAACTGCCACCTTCAATAGGAGACGATCAAAATCACGATGTCCCTCGAGTCCACCAGAGAAAAAAAGCCATCGTCATTATAGCTGATGTTAGCAAGAGTTGCCCCCATCCAATGCCCGAATGAAAATACTGTTTCGTACCAATCATCCCAGCTCGCCTCTAAACCACCTTTCCACACAATACAGCCGAACCGGAACTTTCGATCTCATCCAAATATCCTTGGGTCCTTTTCACCGGGCCCTGGGGACTCGCTGGGCTAGGCAGCCTGCGGTGGAAATGACGCCTAATTCACAGTCACAGAAAGGCCGGTTCTGACAGCCCGGGAGCACAAAGTATGAGACCATTGTGGCCGCCACACAAAAAACAACCCAAACCAGGCCCCTGGACACCGGCCCGAAAATTGGAAGCCCCTGTACCCCGGTCAGCATGAATCAAACAGGCCTGTCAGAGTAATGGGACTGGGTGGACCTCTCGCCGGCTGTAACCTCTGGCCCCAAACTCTGTCAGCGGTGTACAGGGATATCGGGATACGTATCGTTTTGCTTCCAAGCCTACAAGATTAGTGGTGAGATAAAGATCACTCGGGCCCAGTGGGAGAGTCAGCGATCCCGTGTGAGAGTCGTAATGAGACTTGGCTGATGATCCATTATCCGTGCTTAGACCCTCGCCCTGTCTCCTCGTCACTCACAATCCTGTTAGGCTGATCCTGATCTGTGTAGGACACAATGTCTTATCTCTGGCTGGCCCTGTCTCCTCGTCACTCACAATCCTGTTAGGCTGATCCTGATCTGTGAAGGACACAATGTCTTATCTCTGGCTGGCCCTGTCTCCTCGTCACTCACAATCCTGTTAGGCTGATCCTGATCTGTGTAGGACACAATGTCTTATCTCTGGCTGGCCCTGTCTCCTCGTCACTCACAATCCTGTTAGGCTGATCCTGATCTGTGAAGGACACAATGTCTTATCTCTGGCTGGCCCTGTCTCCTCGTCACTCACAATCCTGTTAGGCTGATCCTGATCTGTGTAGGACACAATGTCTTATCTCTGGCTGGCCCTGTCTCCTCGTCACTCACAATCCTGTTAGGCTGATCCTGATCTGTGTAGGACACAATGTCTTATCTCTGGCTGGCCCTGTCTCCTCGTCACTCACAATCCTGTTAGGCTGATCCTGATCTGTGTAGGACACAATGTCTTATCTCTGGCTGGCCCCACGTTCTGCACGTGCATTGTCCCTGTCTATACACTACAGTCTTAATACTGCGCATCAGAAGTGAGGCTGCCAAAGCTTGGTTTTTTTTGGTCATGCCAAAATATGTGCCAATGCTAAACTGAAACAGTCGAGACTCGATTTATTATTAGTTCTTCAAAAGCAGCACATCTAGATAGCATACTTGCATACATGTATATGAGATCGATCTCTGATTCTCAATAAATTCCATACAAGAATGTTCTTCCAACTCTCAAAACAAACTGCTTTCCTGACAATCCCAATGCCGTGCAATATATACGATCTGGAAGAGAGAGAGCGAGAAAGAGTCTGAGAGAGAGGGGAGGAGGAGAGAGAGAGAGAGAGAGAGAGAGAGAGAGAGAGAGAGAGAGAGAGAGAGAGAGAGAGAGAGAGAGAGAGAGAGAGAAGCCTGAAGCCTGAATGTTTTAATGAGTAGGCCTTGGGCCCAATTTCATGGAGATGAGCACATCTCAAGCACCAGCATACAAATGCACATAGTAAACAAAAACAAGAACATCCTACTAGTATCGCCCTGTTTCGTTTACGGATTATGGATTACGAATGGAAAGCGCCTTCATGACAAATGTAGAAAAACGTAGCAAGAGCGGCTTACTAGTGTTTGAGAACAGCATGGTTAATTTAAACAATGATGGGATTCTAGTGTATTTTCGTGGAATATAATAAAATTATTCTCTTAACTCAGCATATTTAGGGCATACTAAAACAAAGTGGACTTCATCTTCAACACTGCCACAACAAAATGGACAAGATAAATCAGCGGAGGTTGCATTTAAATTAAAGCGAAATCGATGCACTTTCAGAGGAGATACTCCCAATCTAAGTCTAATCAGAAGATTTCTAGCTTTAATATGTTTCAAATCATTTAAATAGTTGGATAATGTTAGGGTTGATTTGAAGGTTCTGTACACAGAGAGAGAGAGAGAGAGAGAGAGAGAGAGAGAGAGAGAGAGAGAGAGAGAGAGAGAGAGAGAGAGAGAGAGAGAGAGAGAGAGAGAGAGAGAGGGAGAAAGAGTCTGATTCAAATACCAGCGTTTCACGTGCACTATAGGAGGGAATATCGAACCCAGGAAGTTGTAAGCTGCTGTCACTGAGCGCCAGACCTCTCCAGCTAACCTAATATTCCTCTGACGATTCGGACGGGTTATGGGCAGGGTTGAGATTCAGGCGAGAACAGCGTTATCATCGGATGTGTACAGTAAAGCACGACAACGTTGGCTTCCCTTATACATTCGTTTCAAGGACAATCTAAACGATTCCTCCCTGCACAGTGCAAAGCGGCCTCAGGTTGAACACTGTCCGTAATACACATATATGTGTGTATACATGTCTGTCTGATGAAAGTAACTTCAAAAAGCATCTTAATTGACTTTGATCCCTCCATCCTTTTGTCAGCATTTTCTGGTGTGGTATACTTGACTCATCACGGCTCAGTCTATTTGTTGTATTTTATGTCCCAGCGCCCCCTTCTTGATATCTCCCTCCAACTGCTTTCTGTTTTAATTTGTTCACACCATAAATTGGTCCTTTCAACGGAAGTTCTTAATCTTATACATTTTACGAGTCATCCATCCCTTTTATTCATTAGCACTGACTGTGCGCGCGCCAACATGTTTTAGGTTTACAACATCCATGTTCATTAGCGCGTTTTGTTCATGTCTGAAACTGTATTTTACTACTACTCCCTGGCCTTGCGCACAACATATTTCACAGTTAATGCGTTCATCTGCACGCTTTATATCACTCCCACTCTTCATAAACAGAGGGAAAAAAACTTTGAATCTCTCTCTCTCTCTCTCTCTCTCTCTCTCTCTCTCTCTCTCTCTCTCTCTCTCTCCCCTCTCTCTCAGACTATTTCTCGCTCTCTCTCTTCCAGATCGTATACATATATTGCACGGCATTGGGATTGTCAGGAAAGCAGTTTGTTTTGAGAGTTGAAAAACTAAGAATATCTTGACGCCAGCAGCCTCAACCCCCCGACAGATTAGTGCAAGATGTTGGTTGTTGCACCTCACGAGTGTAGCTCTCTCCGCCCTTCCCACGCAATCACGCTTTTTTCATCCGTCGCCACGAATGCCCGCCTTTTCTTTGTCTGGCCTAATTAACAACTACAAACAGAAGAAACAAAATCAAACACCCGGGCTCGCAGTGACGCCCGCATTTCTTCCAAACCGATAGAACGCACACACGCCCGCAACGCCTGTTCTGGAAAGGGAAGTGGGCTGGTTTTCCGATTGACATTGTACCGAGGAGCATGAGATTCTGCATAAAACCGTTACGCCTACATTATACTATGAGCGCTTTCTGATTGAAGAAATCATACATTGTTTCTGCAGAACGAGTGGTGCAATGAAATGAACACTGCAGTAGTGAGATTAAGCGTTCATGCACGACCAACACCATAATCTCTTATGATCATCTGCGAGCAAATTGATCGTAAAAGCAGCACTACTCTTTGCTCACAATAACTGCAAACAAATATTTTAACTTTTCAGTGAAGAAAGCAGAAGAGAGATCTCCGTTTAAGTCGACTTATTCATATATATATATAACAACCATGAGGTCATTAAACTCAGTCACTGCACTGGCCGCAAGACTGGAATCCCGTCCGAAACGTGTTGCTCACTCCAGGTGCGGACCTTATGAAACGGTACCTAGCCTCTCTCCATCAAACACACACACACACACACACACACGGTAAGAAAAAAAGGGAAACCACAACCATCATCCATGAATACAATGTGATTGTTCTGATTTCTTTGTTTCCACAATGTCACTGTCTCTACTTCCTCCAAAGACCAGCAGCAAGCTCACCACAAGCAAGACAGCAGACGCGATGGCTCAACTCAAGACTGGAGCAGCAGACTCGGTTAGACTCGAGGCTGGTCAGACGGCTTCATTCAACGAGAGCAATGGGGAAAAAATCTTTGAAGAACACTGCCGCTAACCATGGGTGCACCTCAAAGGCAGACAAGTCTCTGCCTGTTGCGCCCCAAAGGCTACTGGGGAGGGCTGGGGAAGAAATAAAGAGAGGCTAAAACCACCAAACCCCGAGCCCCTTCATCTTGAAAACGGCTCCTGTTCGATACGGCCAGGGCTCTTGGGGCCCCTCTCGTGCACCCTGCTACCAATCTAATCAAAGGCAAAGAAAACGTCGAGGCCTCTAAGGGGGGAACGGTTACACTGGGGGAAAGAAAGAAGATAAGCGTTAGCGTAAAGCGAAATAGCTTTTCTCCCTCCTGTTCTTACTCACAGTGTGCGGCTTTTCTTTCTCGGACCTGGGTCACTCCCGCGACAGTGATGGGAGAGGGAAAAGAAAGCGAGCTGACGAAATGCGTGGCGAAGCACCTATCCATTATCGTAAACCTGTAACTGAACGGATAGTAATTCCTGCAAGAAATTCCTTCAACAGTCTGAAGCCTCAATGCTGACTGTAAACCCGCACGCGGGGAAGAGAATCGGTCGGTTAGCCAGCCATCCCTCAGAGTACAAACAAAGTCGACGATCATCGATTTGACAAACTAAAAGTCTATGACACGGGCTAATACTCGATAGAATTTAGTCACACTGTACCATGAAATCAATATTCAAAATGCAAGAGAACTACTTGTCGGTTTGAAGGGCATCCCACGGACAGCCGGCAAATCAGACTCTCTGTCTCTGATCTCACAAGCTGAAATAGTGAAAGCCTATTGCATAAAAAAATGTATCGACAAAAACTGTACATGTATCATGAAACTCCCACACAGTCCAAGAGAAACAGTTGTCGGTTTGACAGGCATGCCTCACAATACCAGCTAAGCAAGCTCTCTTCCACTGATGTCACAAACTGAAGCCAATGGCAGAGCTAAATACTCGATCAAACTCAATAAAAACTGAACCATAAAACCAAAATCCTTTGGCACAGTCAAATACTCTATAAGAATTAAAACAAGTCGCGTAAGGCGAAAATACAACATTTAGTCAAGTAGCTGTCGAACTCACAGAATGAAACTGAACGCAATGCAACGCAGCAAGACCGTATACTCGTAGCATCGTCAGTCCACCGCTCACGGCATAGGCAGTGAAATTGACAAGAAGAGCGGGGTAGTAGTTGCGCTGGGAAGGATAGCACGCTTTTCTGTACCTCTCTTCGTTTTAACTTTCTGAGCGTGTTTTTAATCCAAACATATCATATCTATATGTTTTTGGAATCAGGAACCGACAAGGAATAAGATGAAAGTGTTTTTAAATTGATTTGGAAAATTTAATTTTGATAATAATTTTTATATATTTAATTTTCAGAGCTTGTTTTTAATCCGAATATAACATATTTATATGTTTTTGGAATCAGCAAATGATGGAGAATAAGATAAACGTAAATTTGGATCGTTTTATAAAAAACATATTTTTTTTTACAATTTTCAGATTTTTAATGACCAAAGTCATTAATAATTTTTAAGCCACCACGCTGAAATGCAATACCGAAGTCCGGGCTTCGTCGAACATTACCCGACCAAAATTTCAACCAATTTGGTTGAAAAATGAGGGCGTGACAGTGCCGCCTCAACTTTCACGAAAAGCCGGATATGACGTCATCAAAGACATTTATCAAAAAAATGAAAAAAACGTTCGGGGATTTCATACCCAGGAACTCTCATGTCAAATTTCATAAAGATCGGTCCAGTAGTTTAGTCTGAATCGCTCTACACACACACACACAGAGACACACACACACACACACACACACACACACACGCACATACACCACGACCCTCGTCTCGATTCCCCCCTCTACGTTAAAACATTTAGTCAAAACTTGACCAAATGTAATGAAGTAAAAACGGGACAATAAAATTCAGTACGCCTTTGGCCAAACAAATACTCAAAAAATAAGCTCCCCTCCACTCCCCCCAAAAAGCCTAAAAACCTGGGGCACAAACTAAAAATAAAACTTATTAAAACCAAAAACAAACAAAAACTAGACCATAAAGCCTAAAAACCTATGGCACAGCCAAATACTTGATAAAATTAGGCAAAAAGTGGACCATAAAACCAACACCCCATATCCGTAATGGGCAAACATTGACGCTCCGGACAGGGAGTGTTACTAAACTGAACGAGGTTGAAATGATGATTGAACGGATACGCTTGTTCAAACAAGGCCACAAGGCTCTTTCACGTTCTCCCTATGAACACCTGTGGGTGGTCGGGGAAAAGAGCCAGGGGAATCATGAATACAAATGGATCGTGCGAACTCAGAACCCAGAACCGCGAGCCCCGCTGTTTTTGTGCGTGGGCTACACCTTCCACTACATAATCGGAGAGACACTGCGACAGTTCTAATCAATCTTTCAGGGAAGAATACGAAGTTGTAGTGGTTTTAGTGGAAGACAGATCGAGAATGCCCCAGAACAGACTGGGTTGTGTTACAGTTAACAACACTCTCGCTAAACACTTTCTACCCCACCTTTGATGACCAAGTTTTGTATTAGCCGAGACCAGCTGTGCTGCAGCAGGTCACTCAGAATTATAGTACCTGTGTAGTAACTGTGTATCAACATGCTGGAATGCAGGCGTTAGATCAATCAATCAATATCTATATATATATATATATATTATATACGACTTGTGTCTGTCTGTCTGTGTGTGTGTGTGTGTGTGTTCGCGATGCACGGCCAAAGTTCTCGATGGATCTGCTTCACATTTGGTGGGCATATTCAGGGACACCCCGGACACAATCTGGTCGATGAAAATTTTCAACACGTGCTCTCAGCGTGCAGTGCAGAACCGATTTTGGTTTTTCTGTTCATCTTCCCAGATCCATTCCCAGTAACTCTTCCTTGTCTTCTCCAGTGTTTTGCGTTTATCTCCCTTCCTTCATGTGGCGTCAATCCATATTCCCGTTACTATTTTTAGAAGGTCACTGTCCACAACGCTTTCATCCCGGCGAAGCCGGATATTCCCGTTACTATTTTTAGAAGGTCACTGTCCACAATGCTTTCATCCCGGCAAAGCCGGGTACCTGGCGAAGCCGGGTATTCGGCTCTACTTCTTCCCGACAAAGCCGGGTATCCCGGAGAAGCCGGTACCCGGCGAAGCAGGTAATCATCTAGTCAATCAATAGTCAATCAATATGAGGCTTATATCGCGCGTATTCCGTGGGTACCGTTCTAAGCGCAGGGATTTTTTTTTAATTTTTTTTTTTAAATGCAATTTATATCGCGCACATATATTCAAGGCGCAGGGATTTATTTATGCCGTGTGAGATGGAATTTTTTTTACACAATACATCACGCATTCACATCGGCCAGCAGATCGCAGCCATTTCGGCGCATATCCTACTTTTCACGGCCTATTATTCCAAGTCACACGGGTATTTTGGTGGACATTTTATCTATGCCTATACAATTTTGCCAGGAAAGACCCTTTTGTCAATCGTGGGATCTTTAACGTGCACACCCCAATGTAGTGTACACGAAGGGACCTCGGTTTTTCATCTCATCCGAAAGACTAGCACTTGAACCCACCACCTAGGTTAGGAAAGGGGGGAGAAAATTGCTAACGACCTGATCCAGGGGCGAACTCGCAACCTCTCGCTTCAGAGCGCAAGTGCCTTACCACTCGGCCACCCAGACTGTAGATGGACATTACAGGAAGCGACTGAAGCTAACAGTCTGAGCGGATATATATATATATCCGTTCCTGGTCAGATAGAGCCATATGAGTGGGTACGGATATATCCGTACCTGGGAGACAATGAGTTAACCGTATCTCAGACGGCGATTTTACCCTGTTTGCAAGTTTGTAGGCATGCTTCGTACAAAAAAATGTATGTATCAGTATCTTTCTCCCACTTCCAGTGCAAAATTTTACTAAATATCCAATATTGTTAACATTCTGCTACGAAAGAATTTATACACACGAGTTATTAATTTTACGACATATATATTAAAGACAAATACAACAACAACAAGTCGTGTAAGGCGAAATAACAACATTTAGTCAAGCTGTCGAACTCACAGAATGAAACTGAACGCACTGCTTTTTTCACCAAGACCACATACTCGTAGTTTCGTCAGTCCACCGCTCGTGGCAAAGGCAGTGAAATCGACAAGCCATGCAGAATAGTGTGGTAGTGGTCGCGCTGAGCAGGATAACACGCTTTTCTGTATGTCTATTCTTTTTAGCTTACTGAGTTTGTTTTTAATCCAAACATATCATATCTATATGTTTTTGGAATCAGGGACCGACAAGGAATAAGATGAAATAGTTTTTAAATCGATTTCGGAAAATTAATTTTAATCATCATTTTAATATTTTTAATTTTCAGAGCTTGTTTGTAATCCAAATATAACATATGTATATGTTTGTGGAATCAGAAAATGACGAAGAATAAGATGAAATTGTTTTTGGATCGTTTAATAAAAAACATAATTTTAATTACAAGTTTCCGATTTTTAATGACCAAACTCATTCATTAGTTTTTAAGCCACCAAGCTGAAATGCAATACCAAAGTCTGGCCTTCGTCGAAGATTGCTTGACCAAAATTTCAATCAATTTGATTGAAAAATGAGGGTGTGACAGTGCCGCCTCAACTTTTACAAAAAGCCGGATATGACATCATCAAAGGTATTTATTGAAAAAATGAAAACAAACGTCCGGGGATATCATTCCCAGGAACTCTCACGTCAAATTTCATAAAGATCGGTCCAGTAGTTTAGTCTGAATCGCTCTACACACACACACGCACAGACAGACACACACACACACACAGACACACATACACCACGACCCTCGTCTCGATTCCCCCTCTATGTTAAAACATTTAGTCAAAACTTGACAAAATGTAAAAACTACCTCAACACGGTGGCCTAGTGGTAAGGCGTCCGCCCAGTGAGCGGGAGGTCGTGGGTTCGAAGACTTTAAAAGTGGCAATCTAGTGGCTGCTCCGCCTGGCGTCTGGCATTATGGGGTTAGTGCTAGGACTGGTTGGTCCGGTGTCAGAATAATGTGACTGGGTGAGACATGAAGCCTGTGTTGCGACTTCTGTCTTGTGTGTGCCGCACGTTAAATGTCAAAGCAGCACCGCCCTGATATCACCCTTCGTGGTGGACTGGGCGTTAAGCAAACAAACAAACAAACAACAAAAACTGCGTGATAAATTAGCTTTCTCAATACGACATTCTCAGAAATCAAACTACTGCTATCCTTCAGGTTGTTGTTTTTTTTGCTTCAAGAAATAATTCATGTGTGCATGCACGAAACTGTACACGTTCCAAGGAATTTCAACTTGATTTAACCCAGTCAAGATCATCACACACACACACACTCACACACACTCAAACACACTGTCGGGGTGGGGAGGATAGAGTTGCACACACTGTCATCCACGGCTGGCGGTAATCCTTCAACAATTTCTTCTTTGTTACTTTCTGTTCGAGTTTCGGCGCACAATCTTGTCAGTGATAAACGACCCTCTGCAAACGACCACTGATAAAAACAAAAGAGAGTGAATAAAGAGAGAGAGAGAGAGAGAGAGAGAGAGAGAGAGAGAGAGAGAGAGAGAGAGAGAGAGAGAGAGAGAGAGAGAGAGGATTTTCTGATTTGAATATTAGGATAATGCAGGGCATTTCAAGATTTTTCACTTTCCATTTTTAAATTGTTCTTCGTGCACGCCAGAATGTAATCAAAATGATAGGGCGTTCTGGTTTCAGCTGGCTGGTAAATTCAGAAATATTTGATTTCGTCGGCGTATGACATGATGTTGGATTAGCATTACCTCACAAGTGCCACAGCTGTATCACGTGGATAATTTTACAGCAAGCAACATCTCCGGATGTATACTAAATTAAACGAAGCTGTTTATGAGGCGACAGTTCACAGCTTGCTGCGTATTTATATTAACGCCTGTACGAGTATCACGAGCAGTCCAGTTCCTGGCTCTGGCGCCACTTTCAATCACGGAGACGTTCCTTGTCAAAAACCTGCGCTGCGTTCATTTGCAGTAAATCACACAGGCAGATAGCCATACAGGAATCACACAGCCCATCACCGGTACCTTTCCGCGATTCAGTCTGCATGGTACACATTCTCCAGGGGGCAAAAAGGCCACTCAACAGCCAGACGGAGACAGGGAGGGAGGTATGGATGAGGAGAGGGAGGAGGAGGAGGAAGGGCTTATTACAATTTCAGACAAGCCGCCATCAACATGTTTCCGTGGTACCTTTACGGTGCAGCTACCATTCATTATAAGTGGATTAGTTCGGGCAGGTAAACCGCCGCCAAGCGCTAGAGCCCCTGCCGTGCAGGGAGAGAGAACGAGAAAGATGTGCCGATTTCCCCGCACAGTAGTACTGGTAAGCAAGAACCACAGCAAGGCCACCTAGCTACGCGGATCCGCTACACTGTGACTTTACCGTACCTAACGGCACCCCCTCCTCCTCTCTCTTTGCCCCCTCTTCTGACTCTGAAGTACAGGAACGGAATAGCTGACTAATGCATCTACGACCCCGACGAGGAATGAAACTTGAAAGAGCATAAATTAATCTCTCTCTCTCTCTCTCTCTCTCTCTCTCTCTCTCTCTCTCTCTCTCTCTCTCGCACGCACAAGCACGTGCATTCTGTTTACACACCTAGGTGAATTAACAATACTTTCTGAAGACGGACCATACAGTCACCGAGTCATATAGTGTACAGTATTACTAATAATACTTGGAAGTAGTGATACAGAATTCGGGACTTAACATAAATGTCCCCAGGTCAAATACTGGTCAAGGCATAAAGACATCAGTTCTCAGCAGGCCAGGGTGGACCTAGGTACAATACTTGACCGTACAGTGTATGCATGACAGACCCACTTGCGAGTAAGTGTCAAGTCGTCCACTTCATTTCCATCACGTCTGCATTGTTAATTTACATACATGTACAGTCGTAGCACAGGCAAAAAAACCTCCAATTTAGGCTTGAAGTTGAACAGTTCCTTGGTAATGGCATTATTTTCTATTATGTTGTTGTTGAAATAATGGCCAAACATACCAAAATTATGTTGTTGTTGAAATAATGGCCAAACATACCAAAATTATGTTGTTGTTGAAATAATGGCCAAACATACCAAAATTATGTTGTTGTTGAAATAATGGCCAAACATACCAAAATTATGTTGTTGTTGAAATAATGGCCAAACATACCAAAATTATGTTGTTGTTGAAATAGTGGCCAAACATACCAAAATTATGTTGTTGTTGAAATAATGGCCAAACATACCAAAATTATGTTGTTGTTGAAATAATGGCCAAACATACCAAAATTATGTTGTTGTTGAAATAATGGCCAAACATACCAAAATTATGTTGTTGTTGAAATAATGGCCAAACATACCAAAATTATGTTGTCATAACTCGCGCACAAAGTCTCTGTCATAACTCGCGCACAAAGTCTCAGTCTCTCTCTTTCTCTCGCATTAACTCTCTCTCTGTTTTTTTTTTACAATCACACATATTTGATTTACATTTAAAATCATTGACCCACCCCAACAAATTCTCACAATCAGGATGAATTTCATGAACTTTTTCATTTTATCTCCAAAACAGACCAGAAAGCAGGCAACGAAAGCTATTAAGCAGGAAAATGGTAGTATTCAAATTTAACCCAATAAACATAGCAACAGGTAAACAGGTCATTTAAAACAGCCAACCATGGAGAACACTTTCAAAGTTCCCCATTTCAATTTTCAAGCAAGTTTACCGATCAGTGCAGATTTTGGAATGTAGTTGCCCCTCTTATCTCTCACTCTCACTATGGGGCAAGTATTGAAGATACACAAAAGTAACATTTTCCTTGTCTAACTTTCTCTACCTCACTGCCGCGCACCGAACAACACAGCATTAAAACCACGGGGAGGAGGCCAGGGCGTCAAGCTGAAGAGAGCAAAGTGAACTGTTTACATTGGAAAATGTAATCTAAAACAATTTCACTCCCTCTCTCAAAACAAAACAACCAGCACAGTTTCTTTTTCAACTCAATTTGCTGAAGGGTGACTGCTGCATGACGCGCTGTGCATTCATGTCATTTCACTATTCTCTACATATATATGACGGGCGCAGTGGCGTGGTGGTAAGACATCGGCCTCCTAATCGGGAGGTCGTGAGTTCGAATCCCAGTCGCTGCCGCCTGGTGGGTTAAGAGTGGAGATTTTTCCGATCTCCCAGGTCAACTTATGTGCAAGGGCGGGGATGTAGCTCAGTCGCTAGCGCGCTTGATTTGTATCCAGTTGGCCGCTGTCAGCGTGAGTTCGTCCCCACGTTCGGCGAGAGATTTATTTCTCAGAGTCAACTTTGTGTGCAGACTCTCCTCGGTGTCCGAACACCCCCGTGTGTACACGCAAGCACAAGACCAGGTGCGCACGAAAAAGATCCTGTAATCCATGTCAGAGTTCGGTGGGTTATAGAAACACGAAAATGCCCAGCATGCTTCCTCCGGCTGCCTAAATGGCGGGGTAAAAACGGTCATACACGTAAAAGCCGTGGGAGTTTCAGCCCATGAACGAACAAAACAAACAAACTTATGTGCAGACCTGCCAGTGACTTAACCCCCTTCGTGTTTACACGCAAGCACAAGACCAAGTGCACACGGAAAAGATCCTGTAATCCATGTCAGAGTTCGGTGGGTTATAGAAACACGAAAATACCCAGCATGCCTCCCCCGAAATCGGCGTATGCTTCCTGAATGGCGGGGTAAAAACGGTCATACACGTAAAAATCCACTCGTGCTAAAAAACATGAGTGAACGTGGGAGTCTAAGCCCATGAACGAAGAAGAAGAAGAACTATTCTCTATTATGTTCAAATCACATTTTTATTCAAATTTTGCAGAACAGCTTTAAAGAATCCAGCTTGGTCTTATACAGTATTATCAATTTTCTGCTGTAAGGTCTGATCTTTGTCATGAACTGTCCTAACTTACAGAATCTGTTCATCCCTTAAATTTTGTAAGGCAGATTTTAAAAATCCAATTGTACGGCAACTATGAGGTCAGGCCTTTTTATATTTAGTCAAGTTTTGACTAAATATTTTAACATCGAGGGGGAATCGAAACGAGGGTCGTGGTGTATACATGTGCGTGTGTGTGTGTGTGTCTGTGTGTGTGTGTGTGTGTGTGTGTGTAGAGCGATTCAGACTAAACTACTGGACCGATCTTTATGACATTTGACATGAGAGTTCCTGGGTATGAAATCCCCGAACGTTTTTTTCATTTTTTTGATAAATGTCTTTGATGACGTCATATCCGGCTTTTCGTGAAAGTTGAGGCGGCACTGTCACGCCCTCATTTTTCAACCAAATTGGTTGAAATTTTGGTCAAGTAATCTTCGACGAAGCCCGGACTTCGGTATTGCATTTCAGCTTGGTGGCTTAAAAATTAATTGATGACTTTGGTCATTAAAAATCGGAAAATTGTAAAAAAAAAATAAAAATTTATAAAACGATCCAAATTTACGTTTATCTTATTCTCCATCATTTGCTGATTCCAAAAACATATAAATATGTTATATTCGGATTAAAAACAAGCTCTGAAAATTAAATATATAAAAATTATTATCAAAATTAAATTTTCCAAATCAATTTAAAAACACTTTCATCTTATTCCTTGTCGGTTCCTGATTCCAAAAACATATCATAGATATGATATGTTTGGATTAAAAACACGCTCAGAAAGTTAAAACAAAGAGAGGTACAGAAAAGCGTGCTATCCTTCTTAGGCTTAGCGCAACTACTACCCCGCTCTTCTTGTCAATTTCACTGCCTTTGCCATGAGCGGTGGACTGACGATGCTACGAGTATACGGTCTTGCTGAAAAATGGCATTGCGTTCAGTTTCATTCTGTGAGTTCGACAGCTACTTGACTAAATATTGTATTTTCGCCTTACGCGACTTGTTTTACATTTAGTCAAGTTTTGAATAAATGTTTTAACATAGAGGGGGAATCGAGACGAGGGTCGTGGTGTATGTGTGTGTTTGTGTTTGTGTGTGTGTGTGTGTGTGTGTGTGTGTGTGCGTGTGCGTGCGTGTGTGTGTGTAGAGCGATTGAGAGTACACTACTGGACCGATCTTTATGAAATTTGACATGAGAGTTCCTGGGTATGATATCCCCGGATTTTTTTTGATTTTTTTCGATAAATGTCTTTGATGACGTCATATCCGGCTTTTTGTAAAAGTCAAGGCGGCACTGTCACACCCTCATTTTTCAATCAAATTGATTGAAATTTTGGCCAAGCAATCTTCGACGAAGGCCGGACTTCGGTATTGCATTTCAGCTTGGTGGCTTAAAAATTAATTAATGACTTTGGTCATTAAAAATCTGAAAATTGTAATTAAAATTATTTTTTTATAAAACAATCCAAATTTACGTTCATCTTATTCTTCATCATTTTCTGATTCCAAAAACATATAAATATGTTATATTCGGATTAAAAACAAGGTCTAAAAATTAACAATATAAAAATTATGATCAAAATCAAATTTCCGAAATCGATTTTAGAACAATTTCATTTTATTCCTTGTCGGTTCCTGATTCCAAAAACATATAGATATGATATGTTTGGATTAAAAACACGCTCAGAAAGTTCAAACGAAGAGAGGTACAGAAAAGCGTGCTATGCAGCACAGCCAAACCACTACCGCGCTAAACAGGCTCGTCAGTTTCACTCCGTTTTGCACAAGCGGCGGACTACGGTCATTGTGAAAAAATGCAGTGCGTTCAGTTTCATTCTGTGAGTTCCACAGCTTGACTAAATGTAGTACTTTCGCCTTACGCGACTTGTTTAACATAGAGGGGGAATCGAGACGAGGGTCGGGGTGTATGTGTGTGTGTGTGTGTGTGTGTGTGTGTCTGTGTGTGTGTAGAGCGATTGAGACTAAACTACTGGACCGATCTTTATGAAATTTGACATGAGAGTTCCTGGGTATGATATCCCCGGATTTTTTTTTCTTTTTTTCGATAAATGTCTTTGATGACGTCATATCCGGCTTTTTGTAAAAGTTGAGGCGGCACTGTCACACCCTCATTTTTCAATCAAATTGATTGAAATTTTGGCCAAGCAATCTTCGACGAAGGCCGGACTTCGGTATTGCATTTCAGCTTGGTGGCTTAAAAATGAATTAATGACTTTGGTCATTAAAAATCTGAAAATTGTAATTAAAATTATTTTTTTATAAAACAATCCAAATTTACGTTCATCTTATTCTTCATCATTTTCTGATTCCAAAAACATATAAATATGTTATATTCGGATTAAAAACAAGGTCTGAAAATTAAGAATATAAAAAATATTATCAAAATCAAATTTCCGAAATCGATTTAAAAACAATTTCATCTTATTCCTTGTCGGTTCCTGATTCCAAAAACATATAGATATGATATGTTTCAACTTTGGATTAAAAACACGCTCAGAAAGTTCAAACGAACAGAGGTACAGAAAAGCGTGCTATGCAGCACAGCCAAACCACTACCGCGCTGAACAGGCTCGTCAGTTTCACTCCGTTTTGCACAAGCGGCGGACTACGGTCATTGTGAAAAAATGCAGTGCGATCAGTTTCATTCTGTGAGTTCCACAGCTTGACTAAATGTAGTAATTTCGCCTTACGCGACATGTTCTCTTTTCCAATACTGGTTAATATCATAACCTTTGCGTTGGAAGCTAGCAGTAGCACCTATGGGTTCTGACAAAGAGAAAGGAGTGTAGTAAGGCATTGCTGAAAGGGAAAAACAGACCGGAGAGACTCAGAGAGCGAGCAGGTAAGGGTCTATTTTTGGCCAGGGGGCTTGTGTGTCAGACAGCCCTCTAATTCCCTCAGCACAACCTCCAGTTGCTGAAGCAAAAACCTTCCCAGCTTTTACAGATAATGGGCAGGTTGAAACAGTCAGCAATATGCAGCCATAACTTTACAATGCCTGTAAACTGTACAAGTTCTACAACTGACTGGCTCAGCAAGTAGAGTCACTCTGCATGTATGCATTACTTGGAATGTCTGGAAATCTTAGAACTAATACAAGATAACATTACAAATGATTGAATAAGGAACCCAGCTGATTTAGAAAGCTATTTAGTGATTACACACGCTTAATACACAACTTGCCCTCAGGTTCTGACCCAAGTTCTGAATTATGCATAGGCTTTTTATACTTTTAAGCGGTGTGTATTACAAATACAAGTATTTACTTGATGAAGAAGTTTGTCATAGGTACGATACATTATGCGGAGCTAGCATTTTCCATGCAGTTCAGAATGCTCCAATGTTTTTATTTACACAGCTGATATATAAAAATCACTTAATTTTCGCAATGTGACTTGTAACTTGTACAGTATTTCGAAGTAAAAAAAGTAGAAAATAAAATGATTTATTTACTAATGCCATACACTCACTGATATGAAGCTATAAAGAACTTACGGTCATAACAAACAACTACTTAATAATAACACATTGAGGGAGATGATGAGGATCAAGCAAGATAACTGTTTTTGTAACATTCCTTCAACCAATAGCATTCCGGGTCAGACCAAACAAGCATAACAAGAAATAGTGAAACTGAAAGGGTCATAGTATTCATCCCTGGCTACAGTGGAGTGTGACAATTACCTTAACAAGTTCAGATAAAACAGTCCACACTTTAAGGAAGTTTACCAAACAGAATTCAAAACACAAGATCCGCAAGTCTGATAAGGCCAAAAAAAATAATAGGTGTGGTTACGGTAACATAGCCAAAAAAAATAGGGTAGGAAGGTAGGCAATCACTTTTTTTTTTTTTTACTTTTTTTTTATAATGTGTACAAATTAAACCTACTTGACAGGGAAATAAGTGTGCGACTCGGGCGCTTTCGCTTTCATTGCGTTTTCTGCACTCGTTTACTTGTTTTTTGTGTGTATTTTTTTGACAATTTATGTAATAAAAAGTTATAGGGTCGGCCCCAAAAAATAGGGTAGGTCGGGTTACCGTAACCACACCTATTTTTTTTTTAGGCCTAAGCTTAGCTCATAATTGATTCTCCAGCGCCACACAATTAGATTTTGACAGGGAGCCCAAGACCTGCTGACACCACACAATCCTGCAGGTCTAGGAGGGAGGCCACTCTGAGACTGTCAGCAAAATCAATAGCGGCCCCTGTCCCCAGCGGAGATCAATAGTGGATCATTAAGTTTCCCGTCACGCGGGGCCCAACCTAACCTTCACCCCCTGTCCATGGGGAGCCCTTAGCAAGAGGGAAAGGCCTGGCCACTAACACATCTATGCACACTGAAGCTTTACCCTCAGTCAGACACACACAAAAAAAAGGGTCAGTTAGCAATCCTGTTGCTTTTGAAACGGGCTGGATCATGGATACAATCATTTGCTTTTGGGATGATCCACAAAAAAGAGGATACTTTAAAATCAAATGCTGAAAGTCAGATACTGGATGGACTGCACAATTCTTCGCTGACTACCAGTACCACCAGCAGACTGTTCTGACACAAGTACAACAAAAATATTAGAAGAGGAAGGAGGGAGATAAGGAAGGAAAATCTGTTCTCCTAAAATGTGAGAAGGGAGGCCAACTCCTTCCCGAATCCTCCCATTTTCAAATCAACTGTTTCAACTCAAGATGTTAGATTTCCTTACAACAGCGATTGACAAGAAGACGAAGAAGTTTCAAGTATACAAGATGCCAACAGTAATGGTAACAATACCAACATAATAATTACAGCAACAGCTTAATACACAACTTTGCAATAGTTTACTTCCTCAACATGATTAAGGCAAGCAACCTGCAGCCCAGTCTACACATTGACCACCTTGGACATCTGACTGGGAAATTTTACGTAGTTTTCAAAACCAACTAATCAACACTAACAAAACAAAAAAAGTGGTCTGATGTCGCAGTATCATTACCCCTTCCCTGATAAACAATGCATAATTTTCGCAATGCAAACACACACACAGAATAATATTAATAAGAACTTATCAAAAGTACATGTAACTATTATGCTAAATCAATAAATGATTCCAATTTCCATTCTTTCTGAGTTGTTCTGTCATAAATTGACAACATTCCAGTCACAACATGACATGATCAGTTGTAACCAGACGATCACCTCATCAACTCTGCATTCGGCAGATGAAATGCAATTGCCGCCAATCAGCCTATCGCAATGCCAATTTTCCATGAAGCCCTGACACTACGTCGTGCTGGCTTTGAACCATAAAGAATCTCTGATTGCATGCAAATTAGGTGAGCCACAAACGCTCTGAAGTTCAAGCAAAAAGGAGCATTTCAAAGCCTTTATGGGTCATCATGAATCACAGCATTGCTTCTCTGTGAATCTCATTACAAGCTGCATGTTCTCTAATACAGTGAAACGGAAAGAATGACATTCTGGTTGAACTGAAGCCCCTAAGAGTAAGATTTCTTCTTCTTTCTTTCACAGTTTAACTTAAACTAAGTTAAAGGCCTTCCTTATTTGAGCCAAAAGTTGACTTTGCGAAGAGAGCGCCTTTTTTACCAAAACATTAGTGCCAAAGCTTCATGAAGTAGACTTCGCCCAATTAATATCAGACTGAAAAATTGTGTTTTCTCATTATATATATTTTCCCTGATACTACTACTAGCCTGCTGCAGCACAGATGATTTATGGCTCTTTCTTTTATTTTGTAGAACTACATGTATCTATATATATATACGACTAGTGTCTGTGTGTCTGTCTGTGTATCTGTCTGTGCGCGATGCGCGGCCAAGGTTCTCGATGGATCTGCTTCAAATTTGGTGGGCTTATTCAGAGAGACCCCGAGTCTCTTCTTCTTCTTCTTGGCGTTCGCAGAGGTTACACAATCAGTCCAGCACTGGTGATAAATGTTGTCGTTTTCTCCAACTCCTGTCGACTGCCGTATAGTTTGGTCTGCAAGGGAGTTGGTGACGGCCACACTTCTTTTCGTTCCTCATCTAGTAAGGGACATCGCTGTAAGATGTGTTCCGCTGTTTGGTCCTCTTGACCGCAGGCACAGGTTGGTGATGGCGCCAGCTTGAACTTTCGGTTCATGTGAGCATTGAGCCTGTTGTGGCCAGTACGCAGCCTGATGAGGTTGACTTGCTGCTCTCTGGACATTGTGTGGTAGTCATCTCTGTTTGTCCTTGGCCTCATCAATGCCTTGATGATTGTCTTCTGCTCACTAAAGCTGACACTGTTTTCAGGTTGGTCTTCCACGGCTCCTTCTTTTGCCAGCTCATCTGCCCTTTCATTTCCTGGTATCCCACAGTGTGCTGGTATCCACTGGAGGACAACTCTTCTGGTTTGTCTGACCATCTGTAATGTTTTGGCCAGCTGTGGGAGTTTGTCGTTCTCTAGGGCCTGAAGGACTGAAAGGGCGTCCGAGAGAAAGACAACTTGGTAGCAAGGGTCTGCGGAGTCCTGAACGAAGGAGGCGGCCTGCATGAGAGCTTCTGCTTCTGCTTTATAGTTTGTGCAGTGTTTGCCAGTGGCAACGCTGGATGTAGCTGTATGTCCCCCAGGGAACTGGATGAGAATGCCTGCACCTCCATTGAGCACGGCGTTAGTTGCTGATCCATCGGTGTATACATGGATCCACGCCTCTTTTGGGTACTGTTCGTCGATCAGGGCTAAGGTGAGTGCCTTTCGAGCTGTGTCATTCTGATAGAGAGACCCCGGTAACAACCTCATCGATGAGATATTTCAACACGTGCTCTCAGCGCGCAGCGCGGAACCGATTTTGGTTCCACCTCAGCTATTTTGGTTCCATCTCAGCTACCCGGGCCCCCATACCGACACACCATAGCCGCTACACCACATCACAACGCCAAACTTCTCGGTGGATCTTTTTCAAATTTGGACACCGTATTCAGCTACACCCCGGACACAATATCATCGATCAGATATTTCAACACGTGCTCTCAGCGCGCAGCGCTGAACTAATTTTGGGTTTTGTGTTCATTTCACCATTATAAGTAACTCTTCCTTATCTTCTCATCTTCTCCAGGTTTTCAGCGTTTACCTCCCTTCCTTCGTTTGGTGCACTTTTGTGTGAGTGGAGCGTCTTCGGATATTCCCGGCGTTCTGTTACTGTTTCTATTTTTAGAAGGTCAACGCAGTGTACAGAACGTAAATTGGACCCGTAAATTATCCTCACTGTAAAAGTGCAAAGGTCGAATCAATTTATAGCCACGCGAAAAATACACTGTCATCTATCTCTCTATAGATACGGCTTCTCTGTGTTTTTGTCTGTGTGTGTGTGAGTGTGTGTGTCTCTATGTAAGCAACACCTGTGCATTGTTCAGTTCTGTTTGTGATCTGGTCTGGCGGCTTTTGTGTAATTTTATGTACGGGCCTTCCTTTGAGAAGCCATAACTTGCTCAGTCCTGTTTGAGTGGAGTTCGCCTCCAAAGGTGATTAACACGGTTACATTCGTCGACAAGGATGGGACTCGATATGGTCAGGAATGGCATTATGGCCACTGAATCATTTTCGTGCTGTTCCCATTCCACGAATCTGGGAGGGACCTAAGCTTGGCGGGTCCATTGTTCGGACCCGGCGAAGCCGGCGTACGGCTCTAAGTACTTCTTCCCGGCGAAGCCGGCTACCCGGCGAAGCGGGTATTCATTCTAGTATTACATAAATATGTATGTAAGTATTTGGTCAGACTTGCTGGGTCATTCAATGTACACATTGTATGAGTTGTCTACATGCACTATAATGCAGTGGTGCTCTCAAGCCTCGGTCTTGGATAACTGGTCTTGGATAACTGGTCTTGGATAACTGGTCTTGGATAACTGGTCTTGGATAACTGGTCTTGGATAACTGGTCTTGGATAACTGGCGGATACTCTTTTTTTAATCTGACGCATTGTTCTGATCCTTTGCTGGTAGTTTAAACATTCTCTCCGTAGCATTTGGGAAGCATGGAACTCGCCATGTAAACTGAGAAAGGAAAGACAATTGGAACTGTCTCTGATGAACAGACGATGTAACTATCTCAGTATCTGTAGCCAGGAAATTTGGAATGTTTTCAATACAAGCCCAACTGACCTAGTCACACAATATATATAACGCATTCACATCGGCCAGTAAAGCTCAGTAGCCTATTAGGCGAGCATTCACCTTTCACAGTTTCCCCCACCATGTATTGTATTGTAATTTGTAGAGTCCCATCTACTGCTACACTACTTTTTAATAGAAAGGTAAAGGCACAAACTGACAAAGTACAAACACTGAAACAGTAATGAGCTTGTTTGCTGCGCAACCTTATTTCCTGTACGGCTGTTGTATAAATTTTTTTTTTAAATAGAACTGAAAGCAAGCACTGTCAGTGTCAGTGTTTTTAAATTAGTGCTATCAGTATCAGTATCATAATCTTTCATAAATCATCACGCAGTATTCTAATTAATTGATCTACTGATTCTACTTTGACAAATCAAACCTTGCCCTACTCACAAAACCTGTCACTGTTTTCAGTTTCATCCCCGTACACATGAAATGAATAATAATTCTGAATCGATGATACTATTGAACTATAGCCAGCAGAGCCTGCCAAGTGCTGCAGTGTACACAAGGAGAAAATATGTCCTGTTGCTGCCCATCTTCCCCCCACAAAGCTGGGCCAGCATTTTGCTCAATGGAGGACCTGAGGTGGAAGAACAATGTCAACAGCAAAAATCAAGAGAGACAGCGGAGAGAGTGATCAATGCCTTCAACTCACAGTTTGCGCAGCATGGACAGTTCAATGAACGACCGTTCTTTCAGCAGCGTCAGTTGATTTTGTGTCAGGTCCCTGCAAGACAGACAACAAATGTTCAACCACATGTTTCAACTCGATGAATGTTCAATTTGTATGTATACATTGTACATTTGTAGGGATAAGGTTGTAGACCAATATGAGTGGATCGAAGCTTTTAGTTGTGTGTGTGTGTGCAGGGCCGGACTACCGGGGGGGTTATGGGGGTTGCGCAACCCCCCCCCCCCCCCCCCTAGCCTGAACATGTACCTAACTTATTTAAAACATTTTTTATTATTGCTTATTTTATGCCGTTTCATGCAAGGAGCGACCATTTTCTTATCTCAGAATATGACCTACCCATCAGTTTCAGGGGGCTTCGCCCCCTGACCCCCACAAGGGGCACTGCCCCTTGACCCCGCCCAGGGGCGGACGAGGGGGGGGGGTTTCTAGGGTTTCCGGACCCACCTTATAAATATAAAAATATAAAAATATGAAAATATTGAATGAGGTATGCATTTCTTTATTTTACATTGAGTTTCAATTTTGGGGGTTATAATCAGTGACAAAATCTGCTGCCTGAAACTGGTAATGATCATCCTCAGAATGCACCAGATTGCACCATTTTGCATCCTTTTTTTCAAAATTTTCCGGGGGGGCATGCCCCCGGACCCCCCTAGCAAGCTAGGCGCTTCGCGCCGTCGGCTCGGCGCTTTGCGCCTTCACACCCATATCTTCACAATATACTTTTGAAACCCCCCCCCCCCCCCCCCCCCATACAATGAACTGATCAGCCCCTGCCGTCAGGGGGGATATCCCCCTGGACCACCTCTAGCAACCACCCCCCCTCCTCTTAGCCTAGTCCGGCCCTGATGTGTGTGTGTGTGTGTGTGTGTGTGTGTGTGTGTGTGTGTGTGTGTGTGTGTGCAGGTGTGTTTTTGCTAGGATACATGGCCTTGAGCTCTGGTGAGAAGGGGCAATTCATAAGTGATCATGATTATTATGTTTGATACTTGAACCCATGCAAGGTCCCTTAGCTGTCTTTTTCAGCTTAACTTATTGTCAATGTCAGGTGCACCAGTAACACTAACAGTAACTACTAACAATGATTTTCCAGTTCAAAATGAAAGCATTAGTCTTATCTAAATAGCATGCTATGTTATTTAACGAGCAACAACTACAGCAGTAAATTCTTCTTTTTCTTCTAGCTGCATTCGTAGGACTGCGACTTCCATGTACACTAGTAGACATGAGTGGGCTGTTTTACATGCATGGGTCTTTCCCCCCACCATGTATAGTCAGTCATACTTACATTACGGGAATGCTGGGAGTTTCCCCCACCATGTATAGTCAGTCATACTTACATTACGGGAATGCTGGGAGTTTCCCCCACCATGTATAGTCAGTCATACTTACATTACGGGAATGCTGGGAGTTTCCCCCGCCATGTATAGTCAGTCATACTTACATTACGGGAATGCTGGGAGTTTCCCCCACCATGTATAGTCAGTCATACTTACATTACGGGAATGCTGGGAGTTTCCCCCACCATGTATAGTCAGTCATACTTACATTACGGGAATGCTGGGAGTTTCCCCCACCATGTATAGTCAGTCATACTTACATTACGGGAATGCTGGGAGTTTCCCCCACCATGTAGTCAGTCATACTTACATTATGGGAATGCTGGGAGTTTCCATGTGTGTGTGGTTTCTTTTTAGAGAATCATGGTCAGGAATCTGTCAAGGTGTCCAAATGCAAAAATCCTGTTCTGGATACTTTTATTACTTTGTATTTTATTCTGTTTTTAAATGACTACAATATAAACAATACAGTTATGAAGTATTCCTCATGCAGATTCTATCCATAACCAAATTGATGTCTGTCCATCGCCTGGATGCTGAGAAAATTGACTTTGGAGTACCAACCTAACTATTCTATCGTGATTTGTTATGATTTCTTGTTTCTAACTCACAAAACTGCAGACAAAAATAGTGTAAAAATATTTAAAGAGGGTGATTTGATCATTTCTACACCGCTGACCGTGCTTTTTTCAAATTACGTAAGGCCAACAACAACAAAATAGTCTGCTTACGGTATCCCGACCGACCCTATTTTTTCGCGCGACCTTTGACTTTATTTTTGCATTTGGGGAAGAAAAAAATAATAATAATTAAAAAAATTAAAAAATAAATAAAAATAAAAAAAATCTTTGTTTTTTGGCAAAATAACTTAAAAATATGGTTTTTGGGAGAGAAAAAAAATAAATAAAAAAAATTAAATATCCCGACCTACCGACCCTATTTTTTTTGCCTATGTTACTGTAAACAGACTATTTTTTGGGGGGGCCTAATAACCTGATGATTGAGGTTAAGGTTTGCAAAACAAATGACATGAACATTTACTGGAACCTTTTCTGTACTTCCATAGAGAATTTCTTAAAAACAGTGTATAATGTTGAATTGTATCTTTGATTCTGAGCTTTGGTGTAAAGTAACTAACGGATAAATGATTTTGCTTATATATTGAAGCAGGAGCAACTTTTTTCAAGTGTTGCTTTAGTACAGATCTGAGATCAACTCTACATTCAGCCATCAAGCCATCGGATAGTGAAACAATTGCCTAAAGCTGAACCTAAGAAAATGACAGCACCTTAAAATTATGTTATGGTGTAAATGTAACATACAATCATTTGTGCTTTATCTGCAAATATTTGATAAACCGAACACTTTACTGTTAAATAAAATGCTGCAATTGAAGGACAGGAGTACCGAGATGTTTATTCATGTAAATTTAAGGAGGTTTAAAAAAAAAGTCTACAAATTGTAACACTTTTTAGACTCCTTGACAGATCCTTGGCCACTGTATACATGTATATATATGTATGACTTCATGCAAAAGATGCAAGAGTTTTAACATTCCTTCAGGCATCACACACTGTCACACAGAGACAGACAGGTTCAGTTACTTATTTCTCACAATTCCCAGAAACACTCACACTCACAGTGACACACAGAGAAATAATACAGTTGCATATATTTTATATATATTATATATATACTTGTAAATTAAAATGAATGTTCACCTGCGATAGAGCTGTACTGTGTACAAGACTACAACAACAGTTGATACCTTAAACTTAGTTAAACTTAAAGTTAAATACTTATAATACTATACTGTTCAAAAAAAGAAACGCATAGTTGCTACTTGCCAAATTTGTTTTATTTTTCGAAAAAATTAACAGAAAATCCAATATTTAGATTATTTGTTTGAAATTTGGTATGGACACAGTTGAATGCACACACAGTTCATTTGCATCTTCAAATCAATCAGTCAATCAATACGATTGGGTGCCGAGGCTGTCAAGTCAGTAGGGGGTGTGACTGCCTTGAGCAGCAACAACTGCCCGGCACCTTCTGGGCATGGACTGGATCAGATGCCGGATATCTTGCTGTGGGATGGTGTCCCACTCCTCCTGAAGTGCCTGCAATTGATCGCGGTGATTTGCCGGCGCTTCTTCTCGCCTGCGCACACGTCTGTCCAATTCATCCCAGAGGTGTTCTATCGGGTTCATGTCTGGCGACATGGATGGCCAGGGAAGCACCTGGACATGGTGGTCGGTGAGGAACTGGGTGGTGAGTCGTGCTGTGTGCGGGCGAGCGTTGTCCTGCTGGAATATGGCATCCTGGTCAGCCAGAAGAGGAAGGGCGTGTGGGCGCAGAATTTCCTCCACGTATCGCTGGGCAGTTATGCGCCCTTGGACGTGCACCAGGGTGCTCCTTCCAGCGGTATTGATCGCCCCCCACACCATGACGCCTCCACCACCATGAACGGGTGCCTCATCCACACAGTTGGGCGCGTAACGTTCGTTTACTCTCCGGTAGACCCTCCTCCGACCATCATGTCGCTGGAGCAGGAAGTAGGACTCGTCGCTGAACCACACGTGTCTCCAGTGATTCCGGACGGTCCAGCGAAGGTGCTGGTTGCCCCACTGCACTCGGTTCTGGCGATGGCGGCGGGTGAGGACAGCTCCTCTGTGAGGTCTGCGAGCTCTCAAACCAGCTTCATGCAGGCGGTTCCGCACGGTCTGGTCCGATAATCGGTGTGGCCCGGGGAGAGCCTGGACAGAAGATGAGGCCGACAGGAAACGATTCCGGAGGTGGCGGAGCCGTATGAAGCGGTCGTGAGCAGCAGTTGTCGCCCTTGGTCTTCCCGCTCGTGGCAAGTCAGCAACGGAGCCAGTGGCTTGAAACCTGACCCACAGTCTACTGATGGTGCTCTGGGACACGTGGAAGTGCCTGGCGATTGCACTTTGACTTTGGCCTGCTTGTAAACGACCCAATGCAATTTGGCGGTCTTCTCTGCTCAATCGGGCCATCTTTCGTCGCTGAATTGTCGTCTGATTTCTTTGTGGCGAACAATCCGCTTTTATGGGTTTTGGAAGACATGGTGAGAGCTCAATATTCCCCGAGTTTCACGAGATTACACTGAAGCATGACGAGTGGTCATGCCAAATGAGCAATTTTGACATTGTAGCCACTGATAACGCATGCGTCACGTGCAGAGCTCACTTGTGGCAATGGACGAAAGGTCGACGACCAGATAAACATTTTCTGCAGTTTGGTGGATATCCTTGTAGCCATATAACTAAATTAACCAAATATTACAAGCTATGCGTTTCTTTTTTTGAACAGTATAATAGTTTCTTAAAATAAACTGACAACAATATAAATGAACTGTTCCAAGAATGGATGTGAAGGGGGATGAGTGCCTACGTTTACCAGGACAGGTGTTTGATTGCCAGGACAGGTGTGAAGCTAAGGCCAAAAAAAAAATAGGTCTGTTTACGGTAACATAGGGTGAAAAAATAGGGTCGGTAGGTCGGCTTTTTTTTTCTTTTTTTTTTCTCCCCTCTCTATGATGTTTCACAGTTCATTTCTTCTCATCAATCCCTGTTTTTGCCCAACATAACTATAAACAGTACTTTGAGCTTACCTCCCTTCTGTCGTCTGCTGTTTGAGCGCAAACAGCTCTATTTTGGATGCGTTTTTTTTTTTTTTCAGACGATCCAAAAAAAAGATTAGGGTCGGGCCTAAAAACTAGGGTCGGTCGGGTTACCGTAAACAGACCTATTTTTTTTTTGGCCTAAACAATGTGCGGTATACTTACAAGTGGACAGTGTCAGGTGGGAAGGTGAGGTGGGCAAGTGAAGTGAAGGGAGCAGTGTGCTTGGAACACTCCACCCTCCTGCCTCTCTGCTTCTTCTTGGTTCCCACCATGGTACACTGGCAGCCAGGGACGCACGCGTCCACCACCACCGCCAGTACCATCATCAGCACCACTGCCAACGACCACCAGTACTTCCCTTGCACCAGGGTACATCTCCACTGGAACCTCATCCTGCCCAGTTCAGGCTGTCACTTTCACACCTGACTGAACCTCATCCTGCCCAGTTCAGGCTGTCACTTTCACACCTGGGGTAACACAGGTACCCAGCACCTATTCATTTCTGTTTTCAATTTCACTTGGGTGCAACACTGACTATGGTTGACTTCTTAGGGTATTCCGAGGCTGACCCACATAAACTGTGTCATAATCATACTGCATCCATCACAATTCACATGTTTCTCCAGATTCCTGAAAATAACGCAGTTTTGTGATAGTAAATAATTTCAAAGTTAAGCCTTCCTGGTCACTGAGTTTCACCATCCTGGTCTGTCTGAAAATATTTATACCCTAATAGTAATACAGAGCTCTTTGAAAACCTACCACTGGCCAACACTAGTGAAACTGACAGATTTTTTTTCATCTAATATCTAAATCTAATATCAACAAATCAATAGCTCTACTAAGTGTATTTTAATAAAACCTCTGGAAAATATCTACAAAAAAAAAAGAACTAAAAGTAAAAGCTGAACACTGCTTGAATATATTTACTTGTTACTGCTAGTTCAGATAGGTCTGTATACATTTATATTCATTTCAATGGCCTACTGTTACCCTCCAACAAAGATCGAGACAACTTTAGCTACATCGGTAGATACTGTTTTAGGCGAAAAGCACAGGAAGCTGGCTGGAGATAGCAAAACACTACACTCAAGCAGGCAAGGTGAGAAGCAAAGCCAGCTAAAGAAAGCACAGGCGCTTCTCCCTCTTTGATCCTACCGACTGGTATCATGTCAAGGGAATCCGATATCGGGTCACGCTTCCTCACACCCCCTCCCTCCCTCCCTCCTCCTTCTCCTCCACATTCATTCAAAGCACCTCTGATCGGTGCTGAAAACAACGTCCCGTATTATCAATCCTGGTCAAAGTATCCATTCTGAATCACACAACGCTTGGTTCGGGAGGGAAGCCAGCAGCAAAGCCCTCCACACCAGTACGGGTCTTGAATGGAGGAATCTTCTCTACTGGGGCGACTGAGCCCCTCATGCCCCGCACTCCGAACCAAGAAATCTGCACGCTGCTTTCGCCGCCATTGCACGCAATCCGCTCTCCAAGTACAAATCCAACGAAGTAGGATGAAGCACAGTTTAACAGCGTATCCAACAATGTGCATCGAACAGAACGGAGAACACAATCCAGGCAACTAGCACACTAGTTTACCTTGTCAGGCGTGCGGCGATTTTTCCAAACATTGCGAGCCATCTTGCCTCTCTGTTCTCGTGACGTCACGGGTTCGCGCGGTTCAGTGGCTTTCATTGGTCGGTGCTGGCGAAGAGAGCAACAATGATCGACTGAAAGTTTTAGAAAGGCAACGTGTGTGTTGAGGTAGTGGGATATACTCCTTTCCTTTTAATATTTCTCTTGTTCCTCTACAGCTGTGCATATTTTTCTTCCACATTCTCTTCTCCGAGCCGCGTACAGCGGTGGGCTAACATCCGAAAAAAATAACTTGACTGACCGAGAAAAAAACATGAGAAGAAGAAAAAAGTAATAAACTTACTAGACTGTATGAAGATTGAAACAGGCGTCTATAAGCTTAATTATTTTAATTTCATGAAACACATCGGCTTGACACTTTCAAAATGGGCTATAGTAATGTCTTAGTTTTAACATGCTGTAGACTTCAAGTTGTTTGGCAGTTCAGTCAAGTCGGCAGTCACTGAAGTAACTTCAGGGTGAATATCATGCTGATCATATATACTGCATAAAAATTTATCCGACATGATACGTGAGAGAGACCACTCAGTCATTACATAACAATATCGTTCAAACCACACGTGTGTATATCAGTCATGTAAATGAGGTCATGATTGTCAATCAAGTCAGTCTGGCAGGGACCTGTTTTTCCACTGCTTATGATGCCAAACTGAGTCACCGAGACAAACGTCATTATGGAACTTACAAATGTGCGCTCGCTAATTCCCCTCGATGAATTGTTAGAACAAACAAGTCATGCTGCACTTTCCAGAGTGACGTTTCTTTGCTTTGACGTAAGAGAATACTACATGGCTTGCTGTTTCGTAGGCCTACAAGATCACCGTGACTATTTACATTACATTACATATTGCGTCAGTATATTTTGCACAGCCTACCTGGTAAGTTTAGTGTTTAGTGACTCAGTGAAGAATATACAAAATTATTCGAAGTAAGACATGACTATCAAGCAGCCAGTGAAGGCCCAGGATTGCGGGCTCCTCCTCGGCATGAGTCAACTACCACGGAAAACGAGCCTATTATCTTTAGCACAAAGGCCCGTCAAAAACCCTCAAAATAAGGCCTTCAATTTCAAAAGGCCGCATTTTGTCTTGGCCTATTTCAGAATACGGCCTTAAAAGAAATAAGGTCTTATCTTGTAAGGCCTTTTTACATTTAGTCAAGTTTTGACTAAATGTTTTAACATAGAGGGGGAATCGAGACGAGGGTCGTGGTGTATGTGTGTGTGTGTGTGTCTGTGTGTGTGTGTGTGCGTCTGTGCGTGTGTGTGTGTGTAGAGCGATTCAGACTAAACTACTATACCGATCTTTATGACATTTTACATGGGAGTTCCTGGGAATGATATCCCCAGAAGTTTTTTTCATTTTTTCGATAAATGTCTTTGATGACGTCATATCCGGTTTTTTGTAAAAGTTGAGGCGGCACTGTCACACCCTCATTTTGCTCCCATGGGGTCGCCTTCACGCGGCGGGAGCGTTTAAACAGAGCTACCCCACCCCTTTACTTCTCTTCTTTTGTTTTATTTCTGCCTTACCAGTCCTTTCACCTATATTTCCTTCCAAGAAAACTCTCCCTACTATTCCCTGCAGTTTTGCAATTCTTTTCTTGTTGTCTTATTTCTACCTGACTGGATCCATCACCTTTATTTCACTTACCAAAAGTCTTCTTTTCCACATCCTTATTTCTCTGCACCCCGCATGTCGTAAGAGGCGACTAACGGATTCTGTTTCTCCTTTTACCCTTGTTAAGTGGTTCTTGTATAGAATATAGTCAATGTTTGTAAAGATTTTAGTCAAGCAGTATGTAAGAAATGTTTAGTCCTTTGTACTGGAAACTTGCATTCTCCCAGTAAGGTCATATATTGTACTACGTTGCAAGCCCCTGGAGCAGTTTTTTGATTAGTGCTTTTGTGAACAAGAAACACTTAACAAGTGGCTCTATCCCATCTCCCCCCTTTCCCCTATCCCTTTCCCTCGTCGCGATATAACCTTCGTGGTTGAAAACGACGTTAAACACCAAATAAAGAAGAAGAACCCTCATTTTTCAATCAAATTGATTGAAATTTTGGCCAAGCAATCTTCGACGAAGGCCGGACTTCGGTATTGCATTTCAGCTTGGTGGCTTAAAAATTAATTAATGACTTTGGTCATTAAAAATCTGAAAATTGTAAAAAAAAAATAAAAAAATTATAAAACGATCCAAATTTACGTTCATCTTATTCTTCATCATTTCCTGATTCCAAAAACATATAAATTTTCGAAATCAATTTAAAAACACTTTCATCTTATTCCTTGTCGGTTCCTGATTCCAAAAACATATAGATATGATATGATTGGATTAAAAACACGCTCAGAAAGTTAAAACGAAGAGAGGTACAGAAAAGCGTGCTATCCTTCTCAGCGCAACTACTACCCCGCTCTTCTTGTCAATTTCACTGCCTTTGCCACGAGCGGTGGACTGACGATGCTACGAGTATACGGTCTTGCTGAAAAATTGCAGTACGTTCAGTTTCATTCTGTGAATTCGACAGCTTGACTAAATGTTGTATTTTCGCCTTACGCGACTTGTTATGGGGGCGAGGACGCCCCCATTCTATACGGATAGTTTCGAGGTTGACCATGGGCAGCGCCATTTTGTTGTGAAATACGTCATCAGTTTGTGTACACAGGAAGTTGTGACATCCGTCACCCTATGGGAGGGGTGACGTCAAAATTGTTCATCTGTAGAAAGTTGTGAAATCCGTCACCCTATGGGAGGGGTGACGTCAAAATTGGTCATCACAGAGTTTGTGTAACACAGGAAGTTGTGAAATACGTCACCCTATGGGAGGGGTGACGTCAAAATTGTTCAACAAAAACATGATATGTCGCATTGTGCAGGGTCAACTGCAACAAACTCAAACCGAGCCATTCATACCTAGCTGTATTTGAGTGACTTATATACCCGACATTTTTATTTCTTATTTTTAGCACAGGTGTAGGAAAAATCATGAACCAAAATGTTATTTATTTTCTAATTTAACATTTTTTTTACAAATATGACCATGGTCTTTTAAACATACAGTGACATTAAACATTGTTATGTTAAAAAAAAGAAAAAAGAAAAAAAGCTTTTGTGCACAAATCAGAAAATACATTGTACATTTTACCTACAGGCCAAACCGTGAGTGTCTGTGGCAAAGCCCGACCCAGGAAATTGCACTGATTTTATATTTAGATCAGAGAGAAATTGTCAAGAACAGGCGCTTGCATTTGGATGTGTCCAATGATAGTAGGTTTGGTTGTGATCAATCAGAATAATGTAGGAATAAAAATGTATGACAGTTTAGTATGATGACATGTAATTCACATATGCTGAAATATGATATTATACATCATGTAATATTATTATGGCTGTTGCCATGACCATGAAACCCAACAAAGGTTTAATGTAATGTAATTCAAAATACCAAAACCGAGCACCTATTAATCTCGTCTTTGCGCGTGAAGATTGAGGCCGTCTGCCAGTAGCGGTTAGGTCATACAGTGGAACCCCTCTCTAGCGACCTTTAAAATGTTGACAAAAATCGGTCCTTGTGGAGGAGGGTCCTTACAGAGGGAGGGGGCGGAGTCAGGGGGCCACAAAGAAAGTCAGATTTAAAAAAAAAAAGAAAACAGAGAAGTTTGAGTTGCTGACGACCGTTCTCTCTGAAAGCAAACTGCTTCGATTTCATGTTTGTCCTTGGTGTCCACCAGTTCTGGTGCATGTACTACCCTGGCCAAGTTTCCTCTCAAGACATCAAAGAGACCGCCCCAGTATACTCTACAGCCTCTGGGCGAACCACCTCTCATAGCTAAAACTGGGTCAATGACCCCTGGGAAGAAGGTCAGTGTCTATAAAAATTTTACTCCTAGGCCTGCGGCCAGGGGGGGGGGGGAGTATACCGGTACCATTTGAGAATCAGACCAAATGAGAATTGAACCATTTGAGAACATCCTTTTTTTTCAATCACTACATCGAAGGCCTGCGGCCCGGGGTTCACATGGGTTGGTTTGTTTGTTTGTTTCAAACCCACACCCATATACACACATTTCCCATTTAAACCATTTGTCGGCCCCCTGTCGATATTTATCGACTAAGTTCCTTGTTTATTCTGCCACTGGAATGATGTTACACAGAGAGAGTGCGCTGGAGAGAGAGGAGACTCAGAGTCACACGGACAGACGAACAAACAGACAGAACGACAGACTGACTCGGTGACGGATGAATTGATGCCGGACGGACTGACAAGCGGACAGGCACTGCGAGAGAGAGAGAGAGAGCGTGTGTGTGTGTGTGTGTGTGTGTGTGTACGGATGATCCGGCAGTGTATGTCAGTGTTTGCGTGCTAGTGTACGATCAGTCACAGTGTATGTGTGTGAATATCACGGTGTGTGTGTGTGTGTGTGTGTGTGTGTGTGCGCGCGTGTGTGTCAGTGTGTGCGTGTGTGTGTGTGTGTGTGTGTGTGCGCGCGCGCGTGTGTGTGTGTGTGTGTGTGTGTGTGTGTGTGTGTGTCTGTTTGTGTGCACGGTAAGCAGTGGCGGATTGGGGGGGGGGGGACGAAGGGGGCCCGGGCCCCCCCTTCAGGCAAAAAAAAAGAGAGAGAGAGAGAGAGAGAGAGAGAGAGAGAGAGAGAGAGAGAGAGAGAGAGAGAGAGAGACGCTTTGACACTTTATTGTCATTAGCTAATAAAAGCCTTACAGACAAGGTAAAACAACAATTTCTGCATCATTCATAAAAGGGGTAAAAGGACGAATGAACAAAACATTAATAACAACAAAAACATAGCAAACTAGTTTATGAGTACGAACAAACAAACACACCGACACGAAAGCCATAGGTAAACAAAAATATCTAAGACTAAGGGTAAAAAGCAAGGTATAGCCTAGTATGTACACACAAAGGAAAATACTGATTCAACAGTTAACACACACTCATAAAACCAATCAATCTGCAGACCACAAATATTTAAAACCAATAAACCACGAGAGCGAGAGAGAGAGAGAGAGAGAGAGAGAGAGAGAGAGAGAGAGAGAGAGAGAGAGAGAGAGAGAGAGAGAGAGAGAGAGAGAGAGAGAGAGATATGATTAAATGACAGTTTCTGATGAGGTGGCCCTAGATTGCAGCATTTTGCTTCTTTGAAAAACCAGATTCCGGGGGGGCATGCCTCCGGACCCCTCAGCATGTTCGGGCGCTTCGCGCCCTCAAGTTTGTGCAAAAAAGTGTGGGTGTGCCCCCCCTTCCTTAAGATCCTGGATCCGCCCTTGGGGTGTGTGTGTGTGTGTGTGTGTGTGTGTGTGTGTGTGTGTGTGTGTGTGTGTGTGTGTTGCTATGTCTTTATGTAAATTGTTTATAAAATAGCTGAAATTCTTCAACTTCAGCGGGGGGCTTTGCCCCCCAGACCCCCCATACATGCACACACACACACACGTACACACACACACACACCTGCTCCAGTGCAGAGATCGAATTCAACGCCTTCTCAGCGAAGTTCATCTTTATTTGTGTGTCCGTCCTCTTCAATATCAGTCGAACAAACAAACAAACAAGAACACATACAAAAACACATACAACAAGAGGCGAAGCCTTCAAGGCTCCCGTAAGAAATCAACAAACAGTAACACAAACTCATCCGTCACACACACACACACACACACTCACACACACGCACACACACACAGTTAAAACTAACGCATCATATCAACTCCATGTATAATTTTCAAAAGAAGGCAAACAGATAAAATGACTGTGTATTTGTTGTTGGTGCAGTTGTCCTTCAATGAGATCTTGTGCAATCCTCACACACACACACACACACACACACACACACACACACACACACACACACACACACACACACACACACACACACACACAGGCACTGTGTTCATTTGCAAATCTACCATCAGCTTATCTGTCTTTTGCACTGCAGACACTAAGCAATAGGTACCTGCCATGTGGCCACTTTTTCCACTGCTGTCCTCAGTCCCATTCTTTTCATCAAGACTTGTCACCATGCCGAGTGGATCTAAATTCGGAAGTCTTCATGTGGCTGAGGCATATCTGACATAGCGTCGATCTTGTAGGTTAACCTCCTTTCTGAAACAAATGGCAAAATGCGATTAGTTATGATGACTACAACCTACACAAATATAAACAGTGTTTTTAAACAGAATAGTCAGGTTATACAAGCCACTTTTTCTATGCAGCATGGTAACCCTACAATATGCGAAACATGTCAACTGACTGCAGCAGCCTGGTTCTTAAAATAATTCTGACGGTCAACACAACCAACACACTATTCACATTCCATTTTAAGGAACAACGGAGGTACTCTCTGAGGGTCTTGTTTAAATGATAACGATCAACTCAGGGAGGGAAAAAACAAGAGAGGAAAAAAGAAACCACATCAACCGCAGAAAAATACAGAATCACTGTGACACATGTCATGTACCATTATTTACAAACAAATGCCACAGCAAGCTTTGTCTCAAAATTCTCATTCTACCTTCTGTCCGAAAGAATCTAATCTTACGTTGTACTGCCTTGAAAGAAAATGCCAACAAAGACAAGAAAGCTGTTGCAAGGTAAGCTTACCAAACGAATCATGATAGTGCGTAAACAGCAAACAGTACAATCAAAGAGAGAATCGAGTCTGGAATGAAACGCGATACAGATCTAGCATTCAAAAACTGTCTTTCAAGTTCAAGGAAGTTGTTGCAAGGTAAGACTTACTAAATTGTACAGACAAAACCATGACAGTGCATGTTTTGAATCTGAGGAAAAAATCGTGATCATTTTGACTTTGAGAACAGATTCATTCCGTTTCCTTATATACATGCATGTTCTAAATTGTACAGACAAAACCATGACAGTGCATGTTTTGAATCTGAGGAAAAAATCGTGATCATTTTGACTTTGAGAACAGATTCATTCCGTTTCCTTATATCTGCATGTTCAAGTAAATGATGGACAGTTTTTTTCGGGCAGAGTAAACTTAACTTGAGACTCTACTGCAAGTCTTGAAATTCACATAAATCGAACCACGAACAATTAAAGACATCCAAACATTACAGGCACTTTAGATCAACTCATTTCACTAGAGGTGACTGCCTAGCACTGTGTTTGACATCCGTGTCTGCTGAAATAAAAAGAAATTAAAACAGTAGGTGACACGTTATCAGAGTGGGAGACACTAGATCTGTCTCTGTACTTACCGGGATACGGCTGCCAGATCGACACTGCGCTTTCGACAGCTCTTCCTCGCGTGGACATTGGAAAAACGCTGTGCAGATCAAATTGTAGGAAATCTCCCTTTGGTAGCTTCTTTATTTACTTTTCTGGAGCTTAGAAACCGAACATCATGAAGTCGTCTTCCCCGAATCGGCGAATGCAGAAGTGAGAACTGGAGAAGTGAATCTATACCACAATCCTTTGCGCGACCCCTGACCTGGTCTTGACACCTGACCTGGTCTACATGCCACACACGACAGAAACCAGTCAACTGCTTGTACCCCTTCAAAACCCCCCACCACCCGTTTTCTTTGGATACACGCTTTAACTACACACATGCCGACACAATGTTGATCATTGCTTCAATATTTTGAAGATGGTGCTTGAAAAATAACCAGGTGAAATGAGTATTTCGGTGTTTAGTCAAATGTTAAAGTTTCTACCACAGACATACACACGCACACACGCACACACACACACACACACACACACACACACGCGCACAGACAGACAAAGTTACGATCGCACAGGCTACACTTACGTGAGCCAAAAACACATAAGTTCGACGTACTTCTGAATGCATTGTTTTGCCTATACTTGAACGTTCTATGAAATAACCCATCTTGGTTTTTTATTACTAAATACATGAGAGAAAAATGATGTTTTTGCTGCGAGTAGCCTTGTTTCTGCACACTCCTTCTCGTAAGAACCGCCAGGTTCACCATCTCAGATCTGGCCAGGCCTCCACTTGGTCTCAAACCAAAAATCAACACCCTGACTGTATGGCGGGATGAGCTGATTTGGTTTTAAACAAGTTTATTCAGTAAATTTCATTGGAATATTGCCGCATACATGAAATAAGGAACACGAAGCACAACAAGCTGGGCTTGTGAGCGTACTCTTAAAAGCAAATGGAATGGGTGAGCTGATTTGTTGTTGTTGTTGTTGTTGTTGTTGTTGTTGTTGTTGTTGTTGTTGGATGAATTGATTTCTAAAAAAAGACACCGGTTGCATTAACACAATTAATTTGTCAAAACTTGCCACTGTGCACGGAGACCAGCCAGGCTGTTGATCATAGTTTTTGACGATGAGCTGAACTGTTCGCGAGAAGGAGTTTGCCTTTTAACTAAAGTATACATAGGGATTTAAAAAACCCATTGTTTTTAAAGTGTTAAGTTCCTATGACGGACATATTTGTTCACGCTGAACTTCTTTCAAAAAGCATTTAGGATTTCATTTTTTTCCAACAAATTACAGTGAGCACGTGTAGTAGAATGCAAAAAAAATGTTGATAAAGCATCGAATTGTAAAGTTTGTATTATTCGTGCAAGGGGTCGCCGAGTGTGTCTGGGTAAGACTGATGAGGCTCAGACTGAAGTGCAGTTTCTCTATGACGACCCTGATCCGGTGTAACGCGTTCAGCTTTCTCCCGGCATTCAGCTTTCTAATTTGGCCTCGTTGATCTTGTATAAACTTCACACTGAAAAGCCCCCCCTCCCTTCCATAGTAATGATGATCGAGCTTCGGTGCTTTACTGGCATCCATGGGGTCAAATTCGTCCAAACAATTTTTTTTATTTAAACTTAGAAATGTGCTTCATTCTAAAGTTCCTTCCCTTCTCATACAAGGGACGTAACCACTCGATGTACGTTTTCGAAGACATCGAATTTCGGGGTGAAATCTACCACAAAAAAAAAATATATATAAAAAAATCACCAGTTTCCTTCACTTGCAAGAAACTGACATGCTTTTCTTCCCAGAATAAGTGTACTTCTTTCATTTGACCAGGAAACAACATAGTCAGAAAGCTGAATGCCAGTACTCCCAGCTGATGTCGCCAAAGAAGGCCCGGGTTGGTAGGTATGACGCCGGTTGCCAAAACCTGCGGTTTCCAATATCACGTGAAAATGTCTATTAACCCGCCGTGTTATGTGTAATTCACAACGTTTTCTTAATGACTAATTTTCAGTTTTGTCCTCGGCTTTAATTATCAAGTTACTCGCACCAAAACCGTAATTAAACATGAACACTTAATAATTAGACTGCATGAATATTTAAATACTGTATGATCACTTGATAATTACAATTTTCACGTGAAAATGAATGATGTTCAGTTCTGGCTTACTTCCTGACGGATCATGTGAGCCACAACTGAAATTTAAACGTTATCTGGGGAAGATTGGTAATGTTCACTGATAATTGTAATTCTAATTACATGTATGTGATTTTGGTGCCGTCACTCCGGCCTTGCGTCTCTCAAGTTGACTATCATTTGTCGTACGGCTCTCCTTCACTGACTGAGTTACATCACAGGTATATGATCTTATTTATATCTATGGCATAGCATTAAACTCAGTGGACTCCCGTACGCCGCCAAAAGGCACATCAATGGAGAAGCATCGTGGAGTCCGCTTCAAATGCGTGTACATATGGCCAGTTGGATTCTAGTCTGGCCAGAAATAATAATTGAAACCCTAAACACACCCTCCAACACTCCAATATTGTCATGTCAGCAAAAACGAAATTAAAAAAAACCAAATAACGAAAAACGAAATAACGGAAAACGAAAAACGAAAAACGAAATGTGTTTCGTTTTGCCCAGCACGTTTTTGCTGTGTTGGGAAAAACGAATTACATCCCTTTTTTTTACTGTAGAGTAAACATGGTGGTCAAACCCCTCCTCAGTGCATGAGGGGCCATGTGGCATCAATCTCGTCCACGCCTCTCGGAATTATCAACAAGTAATAGACGCTCTGTCTCTGTCTCTGTGTCTCTCTCTGTCTCTGTGTGTCTGTCTCTCTCTCTGTCTCTCTCTCTTTCTTGCGATTGTACATCATTCGGTTATAAGCAAGCTTTGCATTTTGATTTCAACTTTCATTCTGTATTTTGTGTTTGTGTGTGTGTGTGTGTCTGTTTGTCAGTGTGTGTGTGTGTGTGTGTGTGTGTGTCTATCTGTGTGTGTCTGTCAGTGTGTGTGTGTGTGTGTGTATGTGTGTGTGTGTGTGTGTGTGTCTGTGTGTGTCTGATCTTGCTGGTCGTAATCAAAATGTAATGTGTATATATACCGGTACATAAAGCTCCGTGTTTACAACGGGCTGCCCATTGCAGGTTTTACTTCCTTGATGAATACGTCAAGTTTTAAATTTGAGCGATGACTTTAATAGATGTATAATTATTAAGTAAAGGATTTTTAGTCCTTTTACTATTTGCTGCCAGCCCCTCAACTCACCACCCACACCAACGATCCTCTTTCTCGATCCCCAAAAGACCTTCCAGATTGTACTGCTGGGTGTTTTATTACGACATGCTAACATATAAAACTACTAGATGATTACCCGCTTCGCCGGGAAGAAGTAGAGCCGAATACCAGACTGCGCCTGTACGCCGGCGCACGAAGGAAAGGAGATAAACGCGCAAAACACTGGAGACCTTCTAAAAATAGTAACGTGCAGTGACCTTCTAAAAATAGTAACGTAGTAACGGGAATATGGATTGACGCCACACGGAGGAAGGGAGATAATCGCGGCTAAAAACACTGGAGAAGATAAGGAAGAGTTACTGGTAGTGGATCCAGACCCAAAAAAACAAAATCGGTTCAGCGTGCACAGCGCTAAGCGCTGAGAGCACGTGTTGAAATATCTCATCGATGACGTTGTGTCCGGGGTGTAGCTGAATACGGTGTCCAAATTTGAAAAAGATCCACCGAGAACTTTGGCCGTGCATCGCGAACAGACAGACCGACAGACAGACAGACAGACAGACACTAGTCGTATCTATATATATATACGACTAGTGTCTGTCTGTCTGTCTGTCTGTCTGTCTGTCGGTCTGTCTGTTCGCGATGCACGGCCAAAGTTCTCGGTGGATCTTTTTCAAATTTGGACACCGTATTCAGCTACACCCCGGACACAACCTCATCGATGAGATATTTCAACACGTGCTCTCAGCGCGCAGCGCTGTGCGCGCTGAACCGATTTTAGTTTTTTTGTGTTTTTTTGTTGTCGGGATCCACTACCAGTAACTCTTCCTTATCTTCTCCAGTGTTTTCAGCCGCGATTATCTCCCTTCCTCCGTGTGGCGTCAATCCATATTCCCGTTACTACGTTACTATTTTTAGAAGGTCACTGCACGTTACTATTCGCCGGCGCACACCCGGCAAAGCCGGGTCCCAGGCGCAGCCTGGTATTCGGCTCTACTTCTTCCCGGCGAAGCCGGTACCCGGCGAAGCGGGTAATCATCTAGTATATATATATATATACTAGAGGAATACCCGGCTTCGCCGGGGTGAATCGCGAGACAGAGACAGCCAGCGTGGCGGTTCACCACAATCACCTTTGAAGGCGAAGTCCTGTCAAACGGGATTGAAAATTTTAGAGCTTATTTCTAAGCCCTATATTATCTGTTATGGCTTCTCAAATGCCAGAACATACAGACAGACAAAAGTCGCCAGACCCCATCACAAACAGAACTCTACAATCCACAGGTGTTGCCTCCACACACACACACACACACACACACACACACATAGACACAGACACAGAAGCCGTATATATCTATCTATATCTATAAATATATAGAGATAGATGACAGTGGATTTTTCGCGTGGCTATAAATTGATTCGACCTTTTCACTTTTACAGTAAGGACAACTTACGGGTACATGCAAGGAAAGCCCACAACTTCTAAGGCGAACAACTCTGCAGAGTCTGCTGTGAAGGGCGACGGTAGTCTCCCTGTCACACTCGACCCCCTTTGAATGAACTTAGGTCACTCCCAGGTGGAATGGGAACAGCACGAAAATGATTCAGTGGCCTGAACATTTCATGTCGAGTCCCATCGCTGTTGACGACGCCAAATGTAACTCAGTGCCTAAACACCACAATCACCTTTGAAGGCGAAGTCCACTCAAACGGGATTGAGATTACCTGTTATGGCTTCTCGAAGGAAGGCCTGAACATACTGACACGTTAAAATTAATATTAAAAGTCCTACGGTTTTGAGCCATTAAGGACTTGAGTGTTTGTCCGCTTTCAAAAAGAGGAAAGAAAGAAACAAAAAATAAGGAGAGGAGGGCAGGGGGTGGGGTTGAGTTGATAATGCTCTGTGGAATTTGTTAAAATGAAAAGTAGTTAAGATGTTTCTTGGTAAGAATTATAAGTCTGTATTCTATATCTTGAATAACGGGTTTGTAAAATGATTTTTTTTTTAATTCAAATCGAGTTAAAAAGTGGAACCTTTCAGGATCACCAATAAAACCAAATAGATGAGCAAGTAAGAGGAACACGAACAATAAATCTCAAAACTTTTTACAAATAAAAGGATTAAAATGTAAGCCACGAAGGCCGTGGTAATAAAAACAATATGTACAGTTTGGCGACTAGTGGGCCTTGGGTGAGGATATGTTGTCTAGAGGGTAGTCGCTGGAATCAGGAGGGATGGCGGGAGCCACTCGACCTCAAACTGAAACACGCTGATGTGATAATCTGGGCTTAGTTATACCCACAGCCCCATGTCCGAGTCCCTGACCAGTCGGCACAGCAGCAAGCTGTGTGACCAGCCTAGAGAACTGCTACTGCGCAAATAATCCTGGGGACTCAGACCATGGAGCTGCATATGGTCATATAAGGTTTTAAAGGTAATTCTATTTGTAGCGCATGGAGCGAAAATGTGTTGAAATGAATAGGGTTCTCCACAATGGCAGGACTTGTTAAAGATATGGAAGCGGCAGCCGCCGGCACGGAGGCGTCTGAAGATAGTGAGGAGGTTTGTTGGGAGATCGGGGTGTAGATCGTTCATATCAATGGGTTGATAGGACAGAGATGTTACGTACTGACTTCGAATGAGTTTACGGATTTTACTGTAGAACTCGGTTACTGAGTAGCCGATGTTAGTGTTAGCTGGGCTAGATTCTGCCGCTTCTTTGGCAGCGACATCCGCCAGTTCATTTCCCCGGACCCCTACGTGAGAGGGGACCCAGAGAAATGATACGGATGTGCCGGATGAGATTAACTGGTGACATATAAAGAGGATTTCTCTTTGTAGCTCTGTCCGATTTGATGTGTTTCGATGCAGAGCTTGTAATGAAGAGCGCGAGTCAGAGCAGAAAACTACCGCACGCGGTGTGACTGGGAGGTCATTTATAAAAGTGCATGCCATGAGCAAGGCAAATAGCTCGGCTGAGAATATGGAGATGTCTTTATTAAGAGTATATTTCCTTGAGATTTTGAGATCTGGGATCACAAAGGCGCAGCCAACGCTGCCGTCTGCAAATTTGGATCCGTCAGTAAAGACTTTTAAATGCTCCGAGAATTTGTAGTTTAGGGTTTCTTTTGTAACAGTAGCCAGGTAGACGGGGTTATCTTTTTTGGTAGTATTATCTTCACTGTCGTATATGATAGTAGGGGTTTCCTCAAGCCAAGGCGGGTAGGAGGGCGGGGGGACCCTGGCCAGCTCACTGACCTTCACCCCGCTATCGGCTAGAATGCGGTTTACTGTGTCGGATAAGGGTAGCGTTTTGGCCAAGAGTTGAGTGCTATGTTTGGTGTTGGCCTCATAATTTTGGTGCTGAGGAAAAAAGTCAGTCAGGACCTCGCAGGCAGAGTTCTCTACCGCGTGGGCTCTGACAGCATACTGAGCTGAACGGAGTTTTATCTCATCCACAAGGGGCAGCCACCCACACTCGCTATAGACTCGACTCTTACTCGCTTGTTGGGAGAGTCCCAGAGCTATTTTGAGCGCCCTGCACTCTATAATAGCCAGTTTTTTCATGAGCGCCGGGCGCGTCGCGAAATAAGCTTCGCACCCGTAAAGGAGGCGGGAGCGAATTAATGCCCGCACTACCTCTGTGACACACTTACGTCCTCTGGCCCAGGATTGGGACGCCAGGTAGCGTATGATATAAAGATCCTTGTTGGCCTTATTGATCAGATGTTCGATATGACTGGTCCAGTTAAGTCGGGTATCGATGATAACGCCGAGGAACTTAACTTCTGAGCTCGGTTTGATAATATCACAACCTATCTTTATACTGCAGTTCCTGTACAGTTGTCTACGGGAGACAACAAGAAAGACTGTTTTATTTGAGGCTAGTTGGAAGCCATTGGTGTACATATATTGACAGAGGTTGTCGATTTTAGTTTGGTAAGAAGATAAGTCAACAGTGTTGGTAACTCTGTTATGGCGTGGTCTATTAGTGTCTATTAAGGCGAGGTCGTCCGCATACAGAAGTACACTGGCACCGTCAACCTTAACAGAAGTAATGTCATAGAGCATGATGCTGAATAAGTTTGGCGCGATGATACTGCCCTGGGGAACCCCCATGTCCAGCGCATGGGTTTCGGACACCGAAGAGCCCACTCGGACAGACATCTTGCGATTGCTGATGAAGTTTTTGATGAATTGGTACATGTGGCCAGAGACACCGATTCTGCCGAGTTTTAGGAGTAGACGAGCATGCCAGACGCTGTCGTACGCAGATTTAATATCAAAGAAGGTTCCAAGAAGAGAATTATTACTATGTGCCAAGGTCTTTTTGATTTTTTCAGTGACGTGCACAATGTGGTCCGCACACGAACGACCTTGCCTAAAACCTGCCTGGCATGTAGGAATGATATTGTGTTTATTGAGGTGGAACTCCAGCCTCTGGTTCACCACACGCTCAAAGATCTTGCTGAGGTGGGGGGTTAGTGATATGGGGCGGTAACTGCCAGGTAGATTGCCCGGTTTTCCGCTCTTCAATACTGCTACTACTTGTGAGTCTGACCACGCTGCGGGGATAGTATCCTTTAACCAGCATAGATTGAAAAACTGAGTGAGCAACTTAACAAAGTTAGGTGGTAGATGTTTTATCATGTGATATGATATTGGGTCTAAACCTGTGGATTTTTTTGGGTCTTTCACAGAAGAGATGGCGTTTTGGACTTCTTTTGCCTTAAACATGCAGTTTATAGGCAACTGGTTGTCATCTGGGGGGTATGTGAAACCCTTCTCCTGATCTAACCTATAATTGAGTCGTTCAGTATCTAGGGATTTTGATTGACTATTTTTGGCAAAGGTATCTGCTAATAGGTTTGCCTTTTCAGAGTCAGTTGTGGTCATTTTATCACCCGATAGTAGTGGCTTTTCTTTAGTTCTGTATCTACATTTAAATCTGCGGATTTTCTTCCAGATTTTGCCACAGTCTTTGTAATCTTTAGTTTCTTTGTGGACAAAGTTTTCCCAGTTTTGAAGTTTAGCCTCAGCGGTGATCTGGTTAAATTGTATTTCAGCTGACTTCATATTCGTGAAGTTAGCGTCTGAGCAGTGCCTGAGATATGTCCTAATGTGATATCGCTTGTTTGCCAAGGCTTCATCACAGTCTGCATTCCACCACTCATTCCTTTTGGCCTTACAGTTAGGATTTACTGATTTAAGCGGAATGTGATTATTGGCAGCAGTGAGTATACATTGACGTATGTTATTGTAAGAGGCTTCGATGTCATCCGTAAGGAGAGTTTCCTCCCTGACACCCTCGAGCTCCGCACGGAAGCTGTCCCAATTTGCCTGTTTGTAATTGTACTTTTTTCTGACCTCCGAGTTATTGCGATTAGGGGCGAAGTGGCGGAAGGTAAGAACAATGGGTAAGTGATCGGAGCCGAGGGCGTCCGGGAAAACGTTCCAGTCGATGTCAGTGACTATGGCATTTGAGCAAAGGGAGAGATCGATTGCTGATGGGGAATGGTCAGCTCTGTCTGGAAGTCTGGTTGCCGAGCCATCGTTTAGTATACAAACATACTGACACACCAATGCCGCTAGACCACATCACAAACAGAACTCTACAATCCACAGGTGTTGCCCACACACACACACAAACACACAGAGAAGCCGTATATATATATGTATGTATCTATATCTATAAATATATAGAGATAGATGACAGTGTATTTTTCGCGTGGCTATCAATTGATTCGACCTTTTCTTTACAGTAAGAACAACTTACGGGTGCAATCGTGACATTCTAAAAATAGTAACGTAGTAACGGGAATATGGATTGACGCCACACGGAGGAAGGGAGATAATCGCGGCTGAAAACACTGGAGAAGATAAGGAAGAGTTACTGGTAGTGGATCCCGACAACAAAAAAACACACAAAAAAAATCGGTTCAGCGTGCACAGCGCTGCGCGCTGAGAGCACGTATTGAAATATCTCATCGATGAGGTTGTGTCCGGGGTCTAGCTGAATACGGTGTCCAAATTTGAAAAAGATCCACCGAGAACTTTGGCCGTGCATCGCGAACAGACAGACAGACAGTCAGACAGACAGACAGACAGACAGACACTAGTCGTATATATATATAGATAGAAGACTAGATGATTACCCGCTTCGCCGGGTACCGGCTTCGCCGGGAAGAAGTAGAGCCGAATACCAGGCTGCGCCTGGGACCCGGGTTTGCCGGGTGTACGCCGGCTTCGCCGGCGCACGAAGGAAAGGAGATAAACGCGCAAAACACTGGAGACCTTCTAAAAATAGTAACGTGCAGTGACCTTCTAAAAATAGTAACGGGAATATGGATTGACGTCACACGGAGGAAGGGAGATAATCGCGGCTGAAAAGACTGGAGAAGATAAGGAAGAGTTACTGGTAGTGGATCCTGACAACAACAACAACAACAAATAAATCGGTTCAGCGCGCACAGCGCTGCGCGCTGAGAGCACGTGTTGAAATATCTCATCGATGAGGTTGTGTCCGGGGTGTAGCTGAATACGGTGTCCAAATTTGAAAAAGATCCACCGAGAACTTTGGCCGTGCATTGCAGACAGACAGACAGACAGACAGACAGACAGACACTAGTCGTATAATATATATAGAGATAGAAGATGCGGCCAAGGCACAATATGAAGCAAATCGTGTGTTTGTGTCCTTCAAGGCTCCCGTAAGAAATCGACAAACAGTAACACAAACTCATTCACTCCGTCACATACACACACACACACAGTAAGCATAGGTGACACCGTGCAAGAGTGGGAGACACTAGATCTAGATCTGTCTGTCTGTAGCTTACTTACGGGGACACGACTGCCAGATCGACACTGCGCTTTCGACAGCGCTTCCTCGCGCACACACTGGAAACACGCTGTGCAGATCAACCTGTAGGAAATCTCCTTTGGTATCTTCTTTATCCAGGCTATTTTTCTGGGGCTACGAAACCGAACAATGTCAAATCTTCTTCCCCGAATCGGCGAACTGCAGCTGGGTGAGAACTGTATCTATACCACAATCCTTCACGCGATCTGATTTAACCTTGACCCCTGACCTGGTCTACATACCGCCGCACACGACACAAATCAGTCACCTCCCCCCCACCACCCGTTTTCTTTGGATACACACTTTACCTACATACGTGCCGACAAAATGTTGATCATTGCTTCAATACTTTGAAGCTGTTGCTTGGATAATAACCAGGTAAAATTAGTATTTCGGTGTTCAGTCAAATGTTAAAGTTTCTATCACACACATACACACGCAAAGACAGACAAAAGTTAGCATCGCATAGGCTACACTACAGTACGCCTCGGATAAGGTGACCCCCCTTGGGACCAAAAAAAATCGTGATCTTATCCGAGGGACACGTTAACCGATCCTCGGATAAGATCAATTTCAGTAGAAAAAATTGATCTTATCCGAGGAGATCAGAGTTTAGTTTGAGGCCCCATAAAAGACTTCCCGCCAATTGAAAGTCAATGACGTGATAATGGGCAGATCCAGAGAGAGACACACACTGACATACATACTGACACTGACACAGAGACCATCGGCTGCATAAGAGAGAGAGAGAGAGAGAGAGAGAGAGAGAGAGAGAGAGAGAGAGAGAGAGAGAGAGAGAGAGAGAGAGAGAGAGAGAGGGGAGGTGAGGTAAGACAGACAGACATAGAAAGAGAAGAGAGACACAGACAAACTGATCATGACAGACAGAGATAAAGAGAGGAGACGGAGAGAGAGACAGAGTTAACAAGTCGCGTAAGGCGAAATTACTACATTTAGTCAAGCTGTGGAACTCACAGAATAACACTGAACGCACTGCATTTTTTTCACAATGACCTGCGTAGTCCGCCGCTAGTGCATAACGGAGTGAAACTGACGAGCCTGTTCAGCGCGGTAGTGGTTTCGCTTTGCTGCATAGCACGCTTTTCTGTACCTCTCTTCGTTTTAACTTTCTGAGCGTGTTTTTAATCCAAACATATCATATCTATGTTTTTGGAATCAGGAACCGACAAGGAATAAGATGAAATTGTTTTTAAATCGATTTCGGAAATTTAATTTTGATCATAATTTTTATATTTTTAATTTTCAGAGCTTGTTTTTAATCCAACTATAACATCTTTATATGTTTTTGGAATCAGGAAATGATGTAGAATAAAATGAATGTAAATTTGGATCGTTTTATATTAAAAAAAAAATTATTAGAATTTTCAGATTGAAAGAGAGAAAAAGAGAGAGAGAGAGAGAGAGAGAGAGAGAGAGAGAGAGAGAGAGAGAGAGATTGGAGGCTGAGAGAGAGAAAGAGACATGATAGAAGAGAGAGAGATGGCCAGACTGGGGGCAAAGAAAGAGAGAGAGGAGAGGGGTCGGAGACTGAGAGTGAGAGACAGACAGACAGACAGAAACAGAGACCATGAGAGAAGAGAGAGAGAAGGGGAACGAAAGAGAGAGAGAGAGAGAGAGAGAGAGAGAGAGAGAGAGAGAGAGAGAGAGAGAGAGCTTCCAAATATCTCAAATCTTGAACAATGTCTTTTATTTTGGCCTAAATTTGGCACTACTCAAATATCGCTTATGACATGCATTACAACATGAGGTCAAGTCTAGCCTTATGCCTCTGCAGAAGGGGAGCGGGCACACTGCAGTTGCATCTGTCATCATCCACGGGTCTCACTCTGTCAAAGTGGTTTCCGTTGGCAATTTGATTGGTTCAGCGACTTTTTTGGCGGGAACTATTTTCCAAGTTTTATTTGCGAAAGATGTCCTCATCCTTCTCTTTGGGGTAAAATAATCGGGCCAAATAATCTGATGACGTTTACATTTGTACGTCACTTCTCTTTTGACGTCATTATGGAGAAAAAAAACTCTGTCAAGGCCACAGGAGCTTGTATCCAACCACCGGTCGATAATTATTTACTCCTTATTCCATTTATTTACTCCTTATTCATACAGTCTACTACTACTATTTACTACTTATTATTATTTCTTTACTAATAAATAGTAGTAGTAAGGGTAAGCATGCAGCAGAAAATAATAAGCATGCAGGAGTAAATAATTATCGACCGGTGGTTGGATACAAGCTCCTGTGGTCAAGGCCGCAAAATTGGGAGATTTTTTTCAGTTTCAGTTTCGCTTGATCTTAAGCGGTGGTCTTCTGCATTTAGAGACCAGAACGGGGGTCACCTAAAAAGAGGTGTTCCCATATCCGAGGTCATGCTAAGCGAGGTTTTCTTAGTCATACAAAGAAGGCTTTAGGTCGGGACCAACACCCTGATTGATGTTATCAGAGGCGTGACCTTAAACGGTAGGGACGTTAACCGGGGAGTACTGTAGTACTTACGTGAGCCAAAAAATGGATGCCTTGTATGATTCTATATCTCATAAGTTATAGTAGATAACTATACTTCATGGATTTCATGGCATGTCTTATGAAGAGGTGCTACATGGTTATTACTTATAACTTAGTTGTTACTTTTATTTCCAAGTTGAATGATTTTTTTCTCTTGACATTTTACTTGCTTTTGCTTGATCGAAACTGTGTTTTATGTCCGTCTGTGTGTATATTTGTGTTTGTTTGTTAACTTATTTGTTAGTTTGTTTATCCGTCTGTTAGCTTGTATTATCTCTTTGATTATTTGTTATCTATCGTATGTGTGTGTGTGTCTGTGGTCGCCATACCTCTGAGATGGCAAGAGGCAGGAACAAGATAGTGTGCACGTACACTCCCTAGGTGCCGCAGATGTGCACCTGGGTTTTAGTTTCTTGATTCATTGTTTCCTTTCTCAGATTATGGACCTCCCATTTATTGAATACAGCCTATATGGTGCAAGACCAGTTCAGTGCCTACTGTTCACCTGTAGCAAGCACATCATGCCAGTGATACTAGAGACTTGCTATTGCTCCTATGAGGGGAAGAAATGAAGAATGAAAAATTAACTGGACAGTTCCGGAAATTTCTAGAAGGTAAGGGAGATAACTCTTTTTTGTCTGTGGTCGCCATACCTCTGAGATGGCAAGAGGCAGGAACAAGATAGTGTGCACGTACACTCCCTAGGTGCCGCAGATGTGCACCTGGGTTTTAGTTTCTTGATTCATTGTTTCCTTTCTCAGATTATGGACCTCCCATTTATTGAATACAGCCTATATGGTGCAAGACCAGTTCAGTGCCTACTGTTCACCTGTAGCAAGCACATCATGCCAGTGATATTAGAGACTTGCTATTGCTCCTATGAGGGGAAGAAATGAAGAATGAAAAATTAACTGGACAGTTCCGGAAATTTCTAGAAGGTAAGGGAGATAACTCTTTTTTGTCTGTGGTCGCCATACCTCTGAGATGGCAAGAGGCAGGAACAAGATAGTGTGCACGTACACTCCCTAGGTGCCGCAGATGTGCACCTGGGTTTTAGTTTCTTGATTCATTGTTTCCTTTCTCAGATTATGGACCTCCCATTTATTGAATACAGCCTATATGGTGCAAGACCAGTTCAGTGCCTACTGTTCACCTGTAGCAAGCACATCATGCCAGTGATATTAGAGACTCGCTATTGCTCCTATGAGGGGAAGAAATGAAGAAAGAAAAATTAACTGGACAGTTCCGGAAATTTCTAGAAGTCAAGGGAGATAACTCTTTTTTTGTATCCAAACAAAGGAGGTAAAGCTAATGATAATGGGATAGCGAGCGTCTTAAATTGCTACAGGGCTCCGCTTACTCCCGGGCGAAGCCGGGCTTAACTGCTAGTTATTCATAAAACGTATTATCATTAGATAAGTACCTCGCATGGGGCAGGGCTGGATGTAAAAAAGCACCTGTTTGCTTAAATGCCATTACCCAACGGTTATAACGAATTTGTCTTGTCTTGTCTCTCTCTTTTTTCAGTGCTCGCGCGCGGGTGTGTGTGTGTGTGTGTGTGTGTGTGTGTGTGTGTGTGTGTGTGCGTGTGTGTGTGTGTACGTGCGCGCGTGCGTGTGTGACTGTTTGTTTTAATGTGTGAGTGTGTTTGTGCGTGTGTGTGTGTGTGTGTGTGTGTGTGTGTGTGTGTGTGTGTGCGTGTGTGTCTGAGTCGCTGAGTACCAAATAGATAAACAGCCACAGCGAGGCAGGAAAAGGAAAGGGACATTTTTCTGACACCCACGTAAACATTTAGCCCTTCACCAGATCAGATCATTCTTCTTCGCCACTGAACAAAGGGAGGTAATTCGTTATTCGTTATTTCGTTTTTTATTTCGTTTTTCCTGACAATATTGGGGTGTTGGAGGGTGTTTTGAGGGTTTCAATTATTATTTCTGGCCAGAGAAATCCAACTGGCCATATGAACACGCATTGCTTCAGCCTCGCCGTTCAGGGGACGCAATACAGTACTGCATCTCGAACTTTAATTACGCATTTGTCGTTCTTTGCAAGGATACAGCACTTGGATGTCTTCGATAGCGGCAGACATCACGGCCGGGTACGGACAGTAAATCTGCGTTGTCATTTACTGCTGAAGAAGAAGACTCAGACAGGAGGAAGGAAAGTATCACGCGAAAATATGACACTGCGTCGGTTTCAAAATCGTTGATATTCTTTCTAGGGGGGTTCGGGGGCATGCCCCCCCCCCCCCCCCAATTTTTCAGTTTTGAAATGGTACATTAAAATGTATGCAATCTGGTGTAATCTGAAAGTAAAATCGTACTTGTTTGGATCGGGTCAAAAAGACATTCTCCTCGCTCTCCCCCCAAAAAAACCACCTAAAACAACCCCAACCAAACCACACAAAAACATTTTCACACAACAATGGTAACATTGTAATGGTGCATATTTACGTAATGAACCATGTATCCATAATCCAATACTGGCAATAGTATGATACAAGTGACGCCCCAATGCATTGAAGCTCAAAATTACTGTTAGTGTTAGTTATCAGGACTCTCAAGCCTCCAGTGTTCTGTTCCATCTTCACTTCTCTCCATATCATTCAGTCAACAAGTTATAGATACTGTGATGAATTCTCCAATAAGTTCTTTATCAACCTTCTCCCCTGCCCAATCCCATCTCCACTTGTTTTTCAAACTTTCATCCAATGTGGAACATTTGCTTCGTTCGACAATGTCTTTGCGGTGCGCCATTTTGTTTCGCAAACCGGAAAATGCAAAGGCGAAGACTGTACCAAATACGATTCCGAACTGTTTGAAAAATAAATGCCGTTTGAGAATAAAATCGTTAAATATCATTTGACGCGGAAAAATAGATTACTCCAGCGGAATCCGTAAGTTGTGTCCACGGAAATCCGCGGATTCGCGGAAGAGTCCCACCCCTGAAAGACCACTGCCTCGGGTAGGCCTACTACAGAAAGTTTCTTTCAATTCCAGTGTATGTTATTGAACGTTGCAATAACAAACCGTTCTACTTCTCTTTTTTTAAATGCAGGGAATGAGAGAAAGTAGACCCATTCGACTGCCACGCAAACATATGTCAAAGCACTGCGCTTTCTTGATCGAATTTCGTCTTCTATTTTTCTTTTTTTTTAGCAGGGCACTCGGGAATCGTCCCGAAACTTTTGGAAATGGGTCGTGTTTACTAGGAAGCGACTAACTTAACCGGGCAGCAGTCCTGATAAACGAAGCAAATCATTTTACGCTGTTTCACGGACTCGATGTTTCCAGAACCGACCAATGAAATCTTCGTGACGTATTGTCTGCTCCAGAAAATTCCAACTTCCCGTTATAAATTTGCGAGCGCCTCGTGCAGACGACAATCAGCATACGAAGTTGCAGAGGACAAGTTCACATTGCAATTTCTTTGAAAGAAACTCACTAAAGATGGCTCTCATTTTGCGAGGATTTTGGGACGACCCATGGGAAGGTTTGACTCAGCCTTCACGACTTTTCGACCAGCGCTTCGGCAATCCAGTTTCTGACGAACATTTTCTTCTCCCGCACAGGTTTTCTCGCGGACTGAGGCAAGCGCCGCTTGAGACAGGCCTGTCGGAGGTATGTACCTTTTTCGTTTGTGAAAACATTAATTTAATTCATTTAAAAAAAACTCACGATTTTTAGCTAGCTTTTGAGACAGATGAGGGGCACAGTAATTGTGTACCTTCCGAAGTCCTGAAATCCTTTTTCTCTGAGACTACTTTCTCTTTCAGTAGGCCTATGCGTCTGTGTGACATTCCCCCCAAACCAATGCACTGGTAGTCCTTTCACTGACATGTATTTGTGCTATCACGTTTGTGATGTAGCTTTTGGAACTGTCAGGGGCAAATTCACATTGATAATTGTACCTTCCAAAGAAAATCCTGTTTTGCTGAGTTTTTACTTTCTCTTTCTGCCGGTGTGCGTCTGTGTGACATTCCAAACAAACAATATTGCTTGCACGGGTAGTGTTCATTGACAGCAGGACAGGACGAGACGATCAAAGTTGATATGTACAATTGAGCAGGCTTTAAAAAAAAATATTCATCCTCAATTGTCCCTTTTGAAGTTTTTTAGTGTGACTATTGATCTATTCTATGTAGTAGCTCTGTGCAAAATGAGTAATATAAATGACAATTCTAGCCTATTATAATTTATAGCATAGTTAAAGAAGTTATTTGAACTATTTAATACTTCTTTTCCATCCACCCTGCCCCCTTGCATTTTGAATAACTTAACTTGTAGCATGAAATATTCATATGAAGATAACTTGAATTTTAGCAGGACATATTGATTGATAATGATGATTTATGTTGCAGGTTGTCAACAATGACAAAGAGTTCCGTGTGAACCTGGACTGCCGAGACTTCAAGCCTGAAGAGATTGAAATCAAGACAAAGGACAACAGGCTTGTCATCCATGCAAAGCATGAGGAGAAACAGGATGAGCATGGGTACATCATGCGAGAGTTCACGCGCAACTACGTCCTTCCAAAGGTAGGTCAAGTCCTTCCAAAGGTAGATTTTACGTTCTTACAGTCTTTGAATCAGTCTGTTTATTTCTGCTCCATTCAGCCTTTCAGGTGAGACATGACTGTCATACAAGTATGAAACCTGCCAAAGGAAGGAATTTTGTGTAAAAAATGGTCTGAAGCACATTAACAAGATATTAAAAGATAATGCATTGCAACTTAGCAATACTGAATAGGATATGGTCAAGGCCATGGAGGTGACACCAATGAGTGTGACATGCAAGAACAAATTTCAATGTTATTTCAAGCTGACAATTTCCTGACAATTTACTAGGTATGGTCGGGCGGGGATGTAGCTCAGTCGGTAGCGCGCTGGATTTGTATCCAGTTGGCCGCTGTCAGCGTGAGTTCGTCCCCACGTTCGGCGAGAGATTTATTTCTTTGTCAACTTTGTGTGCAGACTCTCTCGGTGTCCGAACACATTTGGACATAAAACTAGCACTCGGCGATCAGACACAATAAGGGTCTACAAGTTCAGACCCAATGATGATGTTAATTCATAGTATTCAATCTGCCACAAAAATTAGTGTATGTTGGAAGACATTTAGTTGAACGAGTTTAAACATTATGCTGACGACCTCGGACTTGGTGTAAAGTTGCGGTTGATCTCCCGCATCCCGTACTATCAACCACGTATCTTGTAAATCGCAGTAAATGACTTTTAGGGGTACTTCACGAAGTGATTTTATGAAGGGATGCATCATTGATGGTTGAAAACGTACTTAGCTCCATCAAACCAAAAACGCAACAGTGACACCACATGATCGGCATGAATGCACATGACAAAGCAAAAATTGACAAATGTAGGAACGTAGGAAAGTGTTGATGAAAGCACAACTATTCAGACAGGATCTCTAGTTTTATCAGAGAAACAGAACTCAGCACTCGAAAGCCTAATGTCGTCATTACTTCATATTCTATTCATAATTTCGCTGGATTTGCAAAAACGCAACAAATGACGCCAAAATAAAAACCTTACCTTTCGGCCTATCCTCGGCGTCCATCGCGCGCTTTGTCTTCAAATGGCGCAATATTCTAAATAGGAGTGGTTAAAAAAATGGAGTGAAAAATACACATAAATTGTTCTTTTTTCGTGTCCAAACGCAACGGTTTTTTGACACCATATCGCTTCGGCAAAATCAATGTAAATTTCTTGCTGCATCAGAGTTTAAAATGTTCGCTTGCTGATTAATCCAAGAACTAAAACATAAAATATTACAGATTAGAGGTTAATCACGTGTGTTGGATGCGGATATTTCTTTCAAGTTAACATCGATCGCTATCACCCAAACATGACGCCACGCGTTACGTTTGAGCACGATTGATGACGCTCTATATAAACAAGAAACGAACAAATATTTGACACGCACGTGACGTCAATAGGAATTGATAACGAAACCGATTTTTTGTTACATATTTAGAGCTTTTTGTAATGTATTATTGATATAAGCAGATTCGTGACCTTTCGGCAGCAATACCAAAATTTCGACTTGTTTTGACCTGAGAACGATGTCTTTATCATAACTGTGAAGAACAGAACGTAGATCACTGTCGAAGTCAGCCAATCTGCAATCATTTTCGTCTCGCGAACACTGATCTCAAATTTAGATCAGTGCTCGCGAAAAACATATGGGAGATAACTCTGTATTCCTAGTTTTGAAATTGATAGATTCACGCGCGTCTGGTCAGGGAGAGAATGAGCCGAACTCATTTTGACCTGAGTTCAGGATGACCACAGTTGCTGAATCGGTGTTTATATGGCTTTGAAACTCGATAGTACAACCAAAAGTGTTGCATTTGACCAGAATTGTTACTGGCAAGCCGGGCAAGTTGCCAGGCGGTTTCAACTAGCCAACACATTTTTTACTCGTTGATCTTATGTATGCTATTTCTGCAAAGGGAGACAACCATTGCAGTTTTTTTCGTTGATAAAATAACCAAATGGGGTTGGAGACTATCTCTCTGGGTTTGAGTGTAAATGATGTAGTTGTTTGACATTGGTGCTTACAATGTCTTTTTCAGGATGTGGACCCTGAGGCGGTGAAATCCTCTCTGAACGATGACGGAGTGCTGACCCTGGAGGCCCCGAAGAAGGCGCTAGAACCGCCCAAGGAACGCGCCATCCCCATCACCCACGAGAAGGGCGACAGTTAGGCAGGATGATGGAGGGACTCTTCACTTCATGTTCATCACTTCACTTCATGATTGCAGTTCAGCTTTAATTGACCAGAGATGTCGATCCTTGCATGAGTATGTGACAAGTACACAGCATGTGTGAAGCTCCGGATCAACATTTCGGGTTAGTTTTTCATGCTTTGTGGCCTGTTCTGGTTGCTTTAGAGCCAGGCCTTTTTCGATGTGATTTTCAATCTTGTTCATTTAAAGACCAAATGTTTTGGCCAAGTATTATTTCGTTTTCCAGAATAATGTTACAGTTGATGTTATTGTTTGGTATTTGAATCCACATCGGCCATACATTCTGTTACTATATTATAGGATAGCAGTTCAACTACAGGATGATGCTATAGGAAAATAAATCCATCCTCCAGAACTTAGTTGTGTAGGAGAACTTGGTAGTGTAGGAGAACATCAGTGTAAATGTTCTGGTTTATCACAATGATATTCAGTGTAAATGTTCTAGTTGTTTATGACAATGATTTTCATTTGTGCTACACTACATGTAGTATGTAGCTGCTTTAAGCAGATGAGTGTCGGTTTCTTAAAGCAAGACTTTTTGTCAAAGCACTGATTGCACATACCCAAGTTTAGGCCCTGTAACATATAACACATTCTCTGAAAAGCTGACCATCAAAGATGCATATAGTGCAGTAATGAGGCATAGTATAGGTAGATTGAGCCATGGACCATCTCCTGCCGCTGATGTATTAACTTGTGTCCAGTGTGCCATACCAATCATAATGGTGCTTTCTGAACACCTGCGTTTGTGATACCTGATTGAAGTTGTTGGGTTAGGCAATGGATAGTGCCATAATCTTGACCACTGTTTGTTAAATGTTTTTTTTCTTTTTGTTTGGAACAAAACTCTTTGTTGTATGCAATGGGTTTTTTTTTGCAGAGAGATTGAGGAGTGGTTGAAAAGTTACTTTCTATTGGTTGTCGCTGAAAAAATGGAATAAATGTAAAGCTTAATCGACTTTCTTGTTAATCGTTTTCTTTTTGATATGGTACGTTCTGCTTGAGAAAGAGAGTATGTGTATGCATGTGTGTGTGCAAGCTTTGGATCTGCATAGCAGAAAAAACACAGTATAATACATTGTACGATTGGGACGGAAATGCATACAGTGACATTCAAAAATAGTTCTGGATCATGATCTAAATTGAAGTAAACTGCATCCTTGTGCGTCTTTACCTGTCTTCTACATGTGTCAAAAGTTGCAGTCATGCCAAATCATTTTACATTAAGAACCATACTTGCTGTGACACTCAAATGAGATTAAGGTCATTTATTGTCCATACATTTGAACCTGGTTTGTCTGCTCTTTAAAAAGAACCAGTAAACATCAAAAACATATAAACATTCATATGGTACAGATCACCACACACACACACACACAGGCAAGAAAGACACGCACCTACGCACAGAACGATGCAGAGAGACCGACACACACACACATGATTGTTGATATGGCAGGCATGAAAATTCTCCGTATTTTTGAAAAAAATAAACCGTATTTTTTTTAATTTTCCGTATTTTTCCGTTTTTTTCTTTTTTTTCTCCCTTGTCATAGTTATAGTAAAATAGTTTTGGGGTCATGTTTGAATCCAATTTTAAGGCTCAGATAGCCCCAGATTGCACCAAATTGCACCCTTGAAAAAACAAAATTCCGGGGGAGCATGCCCCCGGACCCCCCTAGAAGTCTTGGCGCAAAGCGCCTGCGAAACTTGGTGCTTTGCGCCTGCAAAACTTGGAGCTACGCGCCTTCGAATTTTGTTTTCAGTATTTTTTTTTTTTCAGTTTTCATGCCTGATATGGGTTAGGGTAGAAATGGCAATCATCAATACAGTCATTTCAATTCTAGGATGTCAACTATGTATATTATGGCAAGTAATAAGTACAAAAGTAAAAATGTAAGTTTGACAGTAGGGCTCGATCTGCATGGGAAATGCAGTAAAATGCATCCTCATGCATCTTCCACTGTATTCTTTCCAAACTTTGTAAGTGATATTTATCAAACACCTGCACCTTTATCTTAAAGACAAGGGTATGTTTATTACAGAGTTGTTACGAATTGAGTTAAACAGCTTGGAGTTTAGGAAAGTGCACAATGCAAAGTGTGAAATCATTTCAGCAGGTCCTGACATTTTACACTTTCTTTTCCAAATAAATTGTTTGAAATGACGTAAAACCGAAGAAAGAAAATATCTTAGAAAATCACGTGCAAATTGACTAAGAAAGAACATGGAAAGAGAATTTATTTTCTCATTAAGTTTAAAAGAGGAGAAAGAGCAAGGGGGAGTCATTTTGTGATCGCCGTCGTTTTATACATGAAGTCTTTCCCCTTAGACCAACTATGTTGAGAACAAGCGCTGGGCACGGCAAGTGTTTGCCCTCGAATGCAATGGTGCGTTGCCGTTTTACTTGCAACTGATTTTTTGAGTCACTTGAGAAAAAGTGACTCTATGTAATCGGTCAGTGTTAGTCTGTCCGGCCGGCCGGCCGGCCGGCCGGCCGGCCGGCCGTAGACACCACCTTAACGTTGGACTTTTCTCGGAAACTATCAAAGCGATCGGGCTCATATTTTGTTTAGTCGTGACCTCCAATGACCTCTACACTTTAACGATGGTTTCGTTGACCTTTGACCTTTTTCAAGGTCACAGGTCAGCGTCAAAGGAAAAATTAGACATTTTATATCTTTGACAAAGTTCATCGGATGTGATTGAAACTTTGTAGGATTATTCTTTACATCAAAGTATTTACATCTGTAGCCTTTTACGAACGTTATCAGAAAAACAAGGGAGATAACTAGCCTTTTCTGTTCGGCAACACACAACTTAACGTTGGGCTTTTCTCGGAAACTATAAAAGTGACCGGGCTCAAATTTTATGTGAACGTGACTCATTGTGTTGTGAATAGCAATTTCTTCCTGTCCATCTGATGCCTCATATAATATTCAGAACTGCGAAAGTGACTCGATCGAGCCTTTGCTCTTCTTGTTTATTTGTTTATTTACTTTTGTTGTTGTTGGTATAAGTGTTACTATAAGATATCGATAAGAAAAGAAAATAGAAGAAAAGAACTAGAAGAAAAGTAAGTAAAGAAACCGCAACCGTGTATACTTACCGTTTTCAAACAAACAAATGAACAAACAAAACTGGTATTTAATACTTCTTTTGACGAAGAAGAACAACCCTAGAGATCTTAATGTGTTTAGGAAGAAACAGTTATGCCCCTGTAGGCTACTGTGACAAGAGAGAGAGAGAGAGAGAGAGGAGAGAGTCAAATGAAGCAGAGACTGAGTGAAGAAACATCTGTACACCACGAAATATTCCTTTTCCAGTCAGCGACGAAGAAGAACAACCCTAGAGATCTTAATGTGTTTAGGAAGAAACAGTTATGCCCCTTCGTCTGCAACTGAGGACACTGAAGCCTGTAGGCTACTGTGACGAGAGAGAGAGAGAGGAGAGAGTCAAATGAAGCAGAGACTGAGTGAAGAAACATGTACACCACGAAATATTCCTTTTCCAGAGTCAGCGACCGGTAGTTAACGGTAAAAAGCTAATGTCAGTAATGGAAATATGACTTGCAAGTTTCTTCTCCGTGAGCAGTAGGGTAATTAAGATAACAAAGAAACAGAACAAGCGTCTGTTATTTCATGCTTGCTCTCGCCAGGCATGGTTGTGTGTTTGGGGTGGGGGGTGGGGGAGGTCGGGGGCTGTGCCAATGTGTGTGTGTGTGTGGTTGTTTGTGTGCCTGCGTCAGTGTGTGTGTGTGTGTGTGCGTGTGCCTGTGTGTGGTGTTTGTGCGTTCTCAGTGTGTGTGTGTGTGGCTGTATCAAAGCATACTAGATACATGCAAGCACAACAGCCTAGCTCGAATAATTTAATCTCGCAACAGTAAGAACCAGCATTATTATAGCCTATTCATCAGAGCTTTGGGTAAGCCCAGTTGTATCTGAATCGTTGTGTTTGTTTGCTTAACCCAGCCGACCACCGTGAAGGGCCATATCAGGGCGGTGCTGCTAACGTGCGCCACACACAAGACAGAAGTCGCAGCACAGGCTTCACTGTCTCACCCAGTCACATTATTCTGACACCGGACCAACCAGTCCTAGCACTAACCCCATAATGCCAGACGCCAGGCGGAGCAGCCACTAGATTGCCAATTTTAAAGTCTTAGGTATGACCCGGCCGGGGTTCGAACCCACGACCTCCCGATCACGGGGCGGACGCCTTACCACTAGGCCAACCGTGCCGGTGAATCGTTGTGTAAATTGGGTTCTAATTCAAGGTAGGAAGAACGTTATTATGATTGTTTTGTTACAGCAACTAAAACCAAAAACCAACAGTGTTCGTACAGTGGTTATTGCGACGTGAGGCCCCTCTGATTATAGAGGACACTTGTAGTACCTTTGTCTATTATCTGGACTAAAATAATTCCGTTATGACAGGCCTCCTGAAATGAAGGGACACTTTTGGCTCGTTCCATGGGTGTGTTTTCAAAAGAGGTACCACAGCACTTCCTTAATACCACAAGCAAAACCAGACGTGGAGGAGGAGAAATAACCGGTATCAACTGAGCGTTATATGTACAACGACTGTTGTGGACTGGGTGGCCGAGTGGTAACGCACTTGCGCTCGGAAGCGAGAGGTTGCGAGTTCGACCCTGGGTCAGGGCGTCTCCCCCCTTTCCTAACCTAGGTGGTGGGTTCAAGTGCTAGTCTTTCGGATGAGACGAAAAACCGAGGTCCCTTCGTGTACACTACATTGGGGTGTGCACGTTAAAGATCCCACGATTGACAAAAGGGTCTTTCCTGGCAAAATTGTATAGGCATAGATAAAAATGTCCACCAAAATACCCGTGTGACTTGGAATAATAGGCCGTGAAAAGTAGGATATGCGCCGAAATGGCTGCGATCTGCTGGCCGATGACGGTGAATGCGTGATGTATTGTGTAAAAAAATTCCATCTCACACGGCATAAATAAATCCCTGCGCCTTGAATATGTGCTCGATATAAATTGCATAAAATAACAAGAGGCGAAGCCTTCAAGGCTCCCGTAAAAAATCAACAAACAGTAACACAAACTCATCCGTCACACACACACACACACACACACACACACACACACACACACACACACACACACACACACACACACACACACACACACACACACACACACACACACACACACACACACACAGTTAAAACTAACGCATCATATCAACTCCATGTATAATTTTCAAAAGAAGGCAAACAGATAAAATGACTGTGTATTTGTTGTTGGTGCAGTTGTCCTTCAATGAGATCTTGTGCAATCCTCACACACACACACACACACACACACACACACACACACACACACACACACACACACACACACACACACACAGGCACTGTGTTCATTTGCAAATCTACCATCAGCTTATCTGTCTTTTGCACTGCAGACACTAAGCAATAGGTACCTGCCATGTGGCCACTTTTTCCACTGCTGTCCTCAGTCCCATACTTTTCATCAAGACTTGTCACCATGCCGAGTGGATCTAAATTCGGAAGTCTTCATGTGGCTGAGGCATATCTGACATAGCGTCGATCTTGTAGGTTAACCTCCTTTCTGAAACAAATGGCAAAATGCGATTAGTTATGATGACTACAACCTACACAAATATAAACAGTGTTTTTAAACAGAATAGTCAGGTTATACAAGCCACTTTACCTATGCAGCATGGTAACCCTACAATATGCGAAACATGTCAACTGACTGCAGCAGCCTGGTTCTTAAAATAATTCTGACGGTCAACACAACCAACACACTATTCACATTCCATTTTAAGGAACAACGGAGGTACTCTCTGAGGGTCTTGTTTAAATGATAACGATCAACTCAGGAGGGAAAAAACAAGAGAGGAAAAAAGAAACCACATCAACCGCAGAAAAATACAGAATCACTGTGACACATGTCATGTACCATTATTTACAAACAAATGCCACAGCAAGCTTTGTCTCAAAATTCTCATTCTACCTTCTGTCCGAAAGAATCTAATCTTACGTTGTACTGCCTTGAAAGAAAATGCCAACAAAGACAAGAAAGCTGTTGCAAGGTAAGCTTACCAAACGTTACATAGCGAATCATGATAGTGCGTAAACAGCAAACAGTACAATCAAAGAGAGAATCGAGTCTGGAATGAAACGCGATACAGATCTAGCATTCAAAAACTGTCTTTCAAGTTCAAGGAAGTTGTTGCAAGGTAAGACTTACTAAATTGTACAGACAAAACCATGACAGTGCATGTTTTGAATCTGAGGAAAAAATCGTGATCATTTTGACTTTGAGAACAGATTCATTCCGTTTCCTTATATACATGCATGTTCTAAATTGTACAGACAAAACCATGACAGTGCATGTTTTGAATCTGAGGAAAAAATCGTGATCATTTTGACTTTGAGAACAGATTCATTCCGTTTCCTTATATCTGCATGTTCAAGTAAATGATGGACAGTTTTTTTCGGGCAGAGTAAACTTAACTTGAGACTCTACTGCAAGTCTTGAAATTCACATAAATCGAACCACGAACAATTAAAGACATCCAAACATTACAGGCACTTTAGATCAACTCATTTCACTAGAGGTGACTGCCTAGCACTGTGTTTGACATCCGTGTCTGCTGAAATAAAAAGAAATTAAAACAGTAGGTGACACGTTATCAGAGTGGGAGACACTAGATCTGTCTCTGTACTTACCGGGATACGGCTGCCAGATCGACACTGCGCTTTCGACAGCTCTTCCTCGCGTGGACATTGGAAAAACGCTGTGCAGATCAAATTGTAGGAAATCTCCCTTTGGTAGCTTCTTTATTTACTTTTCTGGAGCTTAGAAACCGAACATCATGAAGTCGTCTTCCCCGAATCGGCGAATGCAGAAGTGAGAACTGGAGAAGTGAATCTATACCACAATCCTTTGCGCGACCCCTGACCTGGTCTTGACACCTGACCTGGTCTACATGCCACACACGACAGAAACCAGTCAACTGCTTGTACCCCTTCAAAACCCCCCACCACCTGTTTTCTTTGGATACACGCTTTAACTACACACATGCCGACACAATGTTGATCATTGCTTCAATATTTTGAAGATGGTGCTTGAAAAATAACCAGGTGAAATGAGTATTTCGGTGTTTAGTCAAATGTTAAAGTTTCTACCACAGACATACACACGCACACACGCACACACACACACACACACACACACACACACACACACACGCACAGACAGACAAAGTTACGATCGCATAGGCTACACTTACGTGAGCCAAAAAATAAAAATAAAAAAAATAAACCCCTGCGCTTAGAACTGTACCCACGGAATACGCGCGATATAAGCCATGCCGAGCGAGAATGTGTAAAACGTCACGCTGTACACACACACACACACACACACAAACACACACATACACACACACACACACTCACACTCACAATCACACGCACGCACGCACTCATTATAGCAGCAACACACGCATTCTATGAGCAACAGAGCAAACGGAAAAAAACACCCAACGAAGGGCATAAATACAGCAGTGGTCGCACAACGGAAAGAAACACGTTAACAGTATTTACAAGCGGAATTAAAGTGCGACTAAACACGGTTACCATCAACCGCCACGGAAAAAAAGAAAACAAACCACTACTGCCACCACGGCCACTACAACAATAGCGAGATCGAAAAGAAAGAGAAAAGTCAGAAGCGAAAGAAGTCTAATGGAAATTAATGAAGACAAAGAAAGTATTATTTTCTTGATTTTGTTTTTGGTAGCATACTTAAATGCAGATATCGTACCGCACAGATGGATGTTTAAAAACACGCCGCGTGACATCTTACAACAGAAACACGGACAGCCATGGAGATACATTTGACATTTAATGCCCTGGCCGGAGAAATAACGAGCTAATGATGAAATAAACAAAAGAAAATGGTATTTGTAATGTGGACAAACAATTCCAGACAGTCATTGAAAGTGATGATTTAAATGCACCAGATTAATTTTAAAAAGTCAAAATGTGCCTAGTTTCCTTGCAGATTAGACCTGCTCTTTCACACAGCAATGTCAAAATGTTACCAGCATCGTCTGTGAAAATGAACAGACCTTGTGAATATAAACAATGTTTATTTTCATACTGCAACCGTCAGTAGTTGGTTGTATTGAAAAACAGTGCATCCCGTTTAGGCATACGCACTCGCATCATTCATACCTGCAACTTGGCAGGTTCAAAGATTTGCTTTTGTTTTGCCTTTTGTGCATACAGTGGAACCCCCCTTAAGACCTAGATTTTTCACATTTTCTGTTCATAACCTCTGTAAATGTACCTCCATTTTAAGACTCCCTCCTTTTTAAGACCTGGTTTTCTCAGACTTTTCAGTAGAGGTCTGAAAAGGGGGGGTTCCACTGAAGTGTGGTCAGTACTATTGTGTAAAGCTGAGAGACAAAGGGGAGTAATCGCTCTAAACACAAGCACAGCCTCTCAAAGGGGAGTAATCGCTGTAAACACAAGCACAGCCTCTCAAAGGGGAGTAATCGCTGTAAACACAACCACAGCCTCTCAAAGGGGGGTAATCGCTGTAAACACAACCACAGCCTCTCAAAGGGGAGTAATCGCTCTAAACACAAGCACAGCCTCTCAAAGGGGAGTAATCGCTCTAAACACAAGCACAGCCTCTCAAAGGGGAGTAATCGCTCTAAACACAACCACAGCCTCTCAAAGGGGAGTAATCGCTCTAAACACAACCACAGCCTCTCAAAGGGGAGTAATCGCTCTAAACACAACCACAGCCTCTCAAAGGGGAGTTAAGCGGAACCAGTCCCTTTATTGCCCCAACCAATAAGAAGAATTGAAATGAGAAAACAGCTTTCACCATCGTGTAAACCACCAAAGATCCACCCACGACACTAACTTGTTATTTTAATGCACACCGGCCCTTTGAACTTTTCAATAGGAGGAAAGTAGACCCCATAAAACATGAGTGAAACCCCATGAGCAATCAAGGATTCACGGTCGTTGCTGGGTGAATGACTTTGGATTGCTGGATGGTTATCGTGAATAAACACCCCTCGTGGTTAACAGATGGAAGCAACAGGGGGTGGAATAATGGGGGGGGGGGGGGGGGGTACAGTAGGGGATCGGGGAGGATGGAGGGAAATGTATGTTGTTGTTTTTGCACTCCCGGGCAAAATACTTTGTTGGACTTTTCCGTGGTGTGAGTGTGTGAATGTGTGTGTGTGTGTGTGTGTGTGTGTGATTCTCAAGTGAAAAGTGTGTTCGCAGAAAAGGTGTAGTCTTGTACGCTCGAACCTTCGTGCTATTGTGTGCTTATCAGGGAGTAAACATGTGACCTCAACTTTTTACCGAGAGGCTGAATGTGCCGCGAGGAGATATGGATCAAAGTGGGAGAAATTGTGGTGGAGGTGGTGGTGGTGGTGTGCAAAACTGAGAAGAACTTTAACGCCACTTATGATGAATAGCAAAACAAAACATGAACACCAATCAGAAGAATTTTTACATAATTGGGCATGCACTAGCACCGAAACTACGGTTCACTAACCGCGTAAGCTTTTCCTAATCTTCTCGGTACTCTCCCTTGCGGAATGACTGACATGAAGTATCTTTGCTTGACACAAGAGTTTTGCGAAGGCATTTATTGCCTTTTCTGAACACGGAGTCTTGCAGACACCAATGATCGCCATGGAGTAAAAAGGGCGTAGCTGCCCTTGATCCACAAAGAATAAATCCTAATAATCCCATTTTGGTCAAAGTTAGTCATGAGGTTATGTCTCCAATGGGATGGTTTCTGAACACGTCACTGCTGGGACTAAATCACATAGACGGAAACGAAATATCAACAGAGTAACGGCAGCTTGTCTGAAAAACGACAAATATAAAACATTATAAAACACAGAATATGAATTAAATACGGAAACGAACAGACATACGAACCAGGCAATCCACCAACCAATCAAACAGCCAGAGCCTCATTGCCGCATTTTTTTAAGATATTATATTATGTTACCTTGTATGTTTGTATAGTATAGTCGCTTATTGATGTATATTTTTCAATGTTTCTAAGGCGTCATTTACTTCAAAGTGTACTGATTTGTGTATATATATATATAGTGCTTTTAGTTATGCGCTATAGAAATCTCCTTAATAAAATATACCCCCCCCCCTCCCCTCCCCTTGTAAAGCGCTTCGAGCTGTGGAGAAGCGCTATATAAATGTTCTATTATTATTATCATTATTAACCTTCGTTATGAATGGCAATTGATGTCAATGAGGCCCTGAAAATACGCATCCCCACTGTCCTAAAGGTTAACGTTACCGAATATTTGGGTCAAGCTACAACTGACACAATAGTTCTGTGTTCACGAACATGTAAGCCTAGTAGGCCTACTCCTCTTTCTCATTTAACTTTTCTCCCAAGTTAATACAAATCCAAAAACAGATATACTGCTAACCTCTGTCTGTCTGTCTGTCTGTCTGCCTGCCTGCCTGCCTGCCTGCCTGCCTGCCTGTCTGTCTGTCTGTCTGTCTGTCTGTCTGTCTGTGCCTGCCTGCCTGCCTGCCTGCCTGCCTGTCTGTCTGTGCCTGCCTGCCTGCCTGCCTGCCTGCCTGTCTGTCTGTCTGTCTGTCTGTGTCTGTCTGTGCCTGCCTGCCTGCCTGCCTGTCTGTCTGCCTGCCGGCCTGCCTGCCTGCCTGCCTGCCTGCCTGCCTGCTGCCTGCCTGCCTGCCTGCCTGCCTGCCTGTCTGCTTGCCTGCCTGCCTGCCTGCCTGTCTGCCTGCCTTCCTGCCTGCCTGCCTGCCTGTCGACTTAAAAGACCACCGGGACGACGTAGTGTAAAAGTAACGTTTTGTTTTGTCAATAATTAAACGTTCCAATAACAAACAATTCTTGTTTTTATTTTATTCCGAAAAAGATCGTAATTTAAACGCAAACCCAGAATGTCACTGTCTGCTTGAGCAACGCACTATAATCTGGGCACAACATTCATGAGATTCTTTCTTCTTTTTAGAGAATTCCTCGTATTACACTCCACCTCGTACTCAATTTTGATGTGAAAGATTGGACACATTTTTGTTTTTACATTTAGTCACGTTTTGACTAAATGTTATAACATAGACGGGGAATCGAGACGAGGGTGGTGGTGTATGTGCGTGCGTGCGTGCGTGCGTGCGTGCGTGTGTGTGTGCAGAGCGATTCATGACAGATCTTCATGAAACTTGACATGAGAGTTCCTGATTATGATATCCCCAGATTTTGTTTCTTAATTTGTTCGATAAACGTCTTTGATGACGTCATATCCGGCTTTTAGTGATAGTTCAGGCAGCACTGTAACGCCCTCATATTTCAACCAAATTAATTGAAATGTGGGTCAAGCAATTTCCGGTTTGGTTTGGTTAGCCGAGACTAACTGAATGTAGTCTCGCCGATGAATTGTTTGTTGGAGCTGATCCTATAGTTTGATACCTGCAGATTGATTTGATGGTTTTTTAAACTAGTACTTTTACACAACCAAGCACGCTCACACACACGCACACATAGAAGGATACAACACACACACACACACACACACACACACACACACACACGCACACACACACACCACCACCACCACCACAACCATAAAATTCACGTCACAAGAAGTTCTTTTTGGGTGTCAAAAAACCGAAGGCAAGTTTTTTTAATTTCATAGGGACAAAAATAACATCATTTAAGAACACTTGGGGTTTAAAAAAATTAAAACTAGCACCCAAATAGAAAGGGGCGAAAAATGAGCTCCTGCCAACCCCAAAGGACGTGGACGTTTACTGTACTAGGTGCATTATTCCAATAATGTTAATTTACTGTTTCACAGAGGAAGGCTTGAGCCTTCGGGTTAAATACGTGGCATAGAGGGCTACAGTTCTCTCAGTCACCGGCACAGGGAGGATGCTCATCCTATTGCAAAAATCCATATAGGATTTTAAGTGAGTTTTATAAGTCTTCACAGTATTGTCAGCAAAAGTACTGCTTCTAAACCCGGCGAGTTCCCTGTTTAGTTCTTCTTCAAACGCCTTTGCCTCTCCTGCTCAAGAAACAAAAAGGAATCTTTTGACTTATGTTTGCTTAAGTTGGAACTGACACATTCAGCCCTATGCGACCAGTATCTTAGCAACACACACAATTTCTCCCAGTTTCCTGCCTCATGAAGCCTGGAAATAGTGTCTGGAAGAGTGTTCACCAAACCCGGTACATGTATGGCTCTGACTGAAAAATTATGCTTCGTACTGAGCCAGAACAGTTTCCTCAATAAACAGTTCATGTATGGGTTTCTACTTCTCCATTTGTAAATGATTGCTTTGGTAACACTGTTGTCTGTGTGCACTATCACAATGCTGTTTGTCCAAGTCTGCGCCCATCTTTCAATGCCTTTTATTGCGGCGCATAGCTCTTTATAGTTGATGTGAAGCTCGCTGGCGGCCGGTGTGTCCACGTGTATTGCCAGTCCCCTCTGCAAAACACACCACACGCTTTTTGCACACGCATCGACATGCACATGATGAGTTTTGCCTCTGTTGTAATAAATTACACCATTAAATGTGCACAGGTAAGCCAACCACCACTGCACATCTTTATGAAACTCGCTGCTGAGTTTTGTTTTGTGATTCTGCTGCTGCAGGGGCTTTATAGCGTCCAGGATGCGCCGCAAGAAAAATTTGCCACCGCGGATACCCTGGCAAGCCCAGTTTAAGAGTCCAGCCAAGCGCTGCAATTGCTGCTTACTTGCACGTTTCTTCTTTGAAAATTCATCGAGCTGCTGATGAACCTTTGCCAACTTTTGCTCTCCCAATGACAGAGTGCAATCACGTGTGTCTATCTCTACACCTAGGAATGTAATGCGCTGAGTGGGTCCAACAACCTTGTTCCAGCTGATATGAAAACCAAATCTCCTAACGAGATTTATCAGGCAATGCAAAGCGTTATTGCACTCTTCTCGAGTCGGTGCAATCAGCAGAAAATCATCAATGTAAACAACCACACCCTTTATGCCACGGCGTCGTAAACATCTGCCTATTGCTTGAGAGAGTCTATGAAAATGACTTGGTGCTTTTGAGGCCCCAAAGGGGAGCCTTGTATCAAATACATAGGTCGGTGCTCTTTCTCCTTTAAAGCGCCACTTCAGTCCTGTAACTCTGTAATCATCTCTATGCACTGGTACAGATCTGTAGGCAGATTTAAGGTCCAACTTCGCCATCCAGTACCCCGGTTTTGCCAATGAGCATGCGTCCTCCATTGTCTGAACATGCTCATGTTGCACTGAGGCATAGTCATTCATAGCACAACCCATAGGACGACTACTGTCGTGAATGAGACGAATGTCACCGTCGTCTTTTTCAATGGCTGCTAAAGGACTAACAATGGTAGGTTTTTCTTGGGGCCAAACATAATTCCCTGCCGCAATTTGCTTCAAAAGTTCTTTTTCTACTGCATCGTTATGCTGAATGGCTGACCTGTGATTATCACCCTCTGCTGTACGTATTACACAATGTCCTATCTGGAGACTGGGTTCTGATCACCGACAGGAGTAGGCGGTTGTGTGAAGCTGTGGCTGACTGCAAGGTGGTCGCGCTGGAGGCACACCGAACACCCGTGTTCGAATAGGCAGCGGGGGGCATACCTGCAGTGCCCCTTGTTCCATTGGTGACACACCTCCCTGCCCGAGGGGGCCATCACCCTCCTGGGTCCTAGGTGATAGCCAGAGGTGTCCGCATGGGCGGGAGGCTGCCCTCCCCTCTGCTGTGCTCTAAGAGTGAAGAGCGCTGCTGCGACGCGGGCGCAGGTAAAATGCCAAGTGACCGGTCAACTGCTGGACAGTCAAATATACCTGACATCAGCTCACACAATTCAAAAATGCACCATAAAAAGCATGCAGAAAATAACGCACGCTTCTTGACCGAGGGGTTGTGACTGGTGTTACCCACCAGCCACAGGCACAGTAAAACAAGTGTTTAAATTATATTTATACTAAATAACACATATCGCTTTTCGCGAATTGTTATTAATTATGACGCAGTACATACATAGCACCATAGTCATGTTTGAACATACTCACCACCTGTCCTTTTTTCAGCCAGGGTTGAGAAAATCAATGAAAATCTTATCATTTTCAAAATTTTTTCGTTTTGTCTATCGATTTGGACGTTCCATAAATTTACCTTTTTTGTGTAGATTGTTGAGTTAGAAACGGTAGCAGTATATCTGTTAGGGATTATAATGCGCATCTCGCCATTGTTTTCTTCAAATTTAAAACTTCGAAACCCTTTTTGGGGATCCTTTTTGACTTTTTTCTCCTTTAATTCTCTGCGTTGGTCTTGGTCCTGAGGGCAGATTTGCCTCGGACGCCGAAACCAAACGAACAACATTTCGACAGCTTTTAATGTCAACAGCACCCAACCTAATTTAGCCTGCTTTTTAGCCCTTTTTTGAGGACTTTCTACGTCAGCACATCTCAGCTTTCACGGTTAAATGAGAGTTTCCATTACTGCGTCTAATCAGTCCCGTTTATGTTATCAACGCCTTTCGGTGGGCGAATTACACTGCTGCTTTGAAAAAAGAGATCGAGTTTTTAGCAGCGTGGCAAGAATTCAAATGTGCTTTTTACTGCCAGTCCTTGCTCAAAATAATGGGTTAGACCTCTCTCTCTCTCTCTTTTACTCCCTCTCTCTCAATCTCTCTCTCTCTCTCTCTCTCTCTCTCTCTCTTTCTCTCTCTCTCTCTCCATCTCTCTCTCTATTACTCTCTATCTATCTTTCTCTCTCTTACTCTCTTTCTGTGTGTGTGTGTGTGTGTGTGTGTGTGTGTGTGTGTGTGTGTGTGTGTGTGTGTGTGTGTGTGTGTGTGTGTGTGTGTGTGCGTGCGCGCGCAGAGCAATTCCAGGAAAAGTAAGCTTACCGGACAAAATCTTTATGAAACTTAACATGAAAGTTCTTTCAGATAATACCCCGACAGTTGTTTTTTCTCTCGTATTTTTCGATGTGTTTTTCATGACGTCTTATCCGGCTTTTTAAAAAAAGTTGAGGTTGCACTGTGGTGATCTTATTTTTTAAACAAACAGATTGGAAATTTGGTCAAACATTGTTTGACTCAGTTCGGAATATATGATTGTATTTCAGCTCGGAAGCTTAAACATAATTTATTAGTTTTTCCATTAAAGTTGTCATTATAATCAAATGTTCACTTTCAATTTTAAAATGATTGCATTGTATTCCCTATTATTTTTTAAATCCAACATTATATAGATATGATTTTATTTGTTTTACTTTTGCGTTTCTTTATTTCCGTATAATACCGGATGACATGATTTTCCAGGCTTCTTGCATGAGATAATGAATATATTTAATACTAGATGAATACCCGCTTCGCCGGGTAGCCGGCTTCGCCGGGAAGAAGTAGAGCCGAATACCCGGCTTCGCCGGGTGAGTGGCGCACCGTACGCCGGCTTCGCCGGGTGAGTGGCGCACCGTACGCGATTGACGCCACACGAAGGAAGGGAGATAAACGCGCAAAACACTGGAGAAGATAAGGAGCGTTGTGGACAGTGACCTTCTAAAAATAGTAACGGGAATATGGATTGAGCGTTGTGGACAGTGACCTTCTAAAAATAGTAACGGGAATATGGATTGACGCCACACGAAGGAAGGGAGATAAACGCAAAACACTGGAGAAGATAAGGAAGAGTTACTGGGAATGGATGAACAGAAAAACCAAAATCGGTTCAGCGCTGCGCGCTGAGAGCACGTGTTGAAAATTTTCATCGACCAGATTGTGTACACCGGGGTGTACCTGAATATGCCCACCAAATTTGAAGCAGATCCATCGAGAACTTTGGCCGTGGATCGCGAACACACACACACACACACACACACACACACACACACACACACACACACACACACACACACACACACACACACACACACAGACAGACAGACAGACACAAGTCGTATATATATATAGATAGATGAATACCCGCTTCGCCGGGTAGCCGGCTTCGCCGGGAAGAAGTAGAGCCGAATACGCCGGCTTCGCACGCACACACACACACACACACACACACACACACACACACACACACACACACACACACACACACACACACACACACACACACACAGACAGACAGACAGACAGACAGACACAAGTCTTATATATAGATGTAGTTTTTGATCAATATGAGTTTTTTTTGTTTTCTTAACGCCCAGTCCACCACGAAGGGTGATATTAGGGCGGTGCTGCTTTGACAGTTAACGTGCGCCACACACAAGACAGAAGTCGCAGCACTGACAGGCTTCATGTCTCACCCAGTCACATTATTCTGACACCGGACCAACCAGTCCTAGCACTAACCCCATAATGCCAGACGCCAGGCGGAGCAGCCACTAGATTGCCAATTTTAAAGTCTTAGGTATGGCCCGGCCAGGGTTCGAACCCACGACTTCCCGCTCACTGGGCGGACGCCTTACCACTAGGCCACCGTGTTGCGGTATCAATATGAGGGAGATGTAGGTGAGACAAGAGCGTCATCTAACGACGGCAAACTAGAGCTATCCTATGGCTACTGATTAAAATGGTGCGGGACAGATGGTCTTTTGACCAGATTCTTAAGGGATACGAGGTGATTATGAACAGACTTTTTAAAACTTGTTATTGACTTCAATCGTTTCAAGGATGATGGCAGTGAGTTCCAAATCGATGCACCCGAAAAGGCAAGACTGGTTTTATAAAGGTCTATTCGTTGAATTGGGGGGAAGAGGTTGGCAGATCGATATCTGACAGTAGCTTTGTAGTCGGTAGAAAGTGAGAGCGAGAGAGAAAGAGAGAGAGAGAGAGAGAGAGAGAGAGAGAGAGAGAGAGAGAGAGAGAGAGAGGCTTCATAAGGTGGAAAGTGAGAGATAGAGAGAGAGAGAGAGAGAGAGAGAGAGAGAGAGAGAGAGAGAGAGAGAGAGAGAGAGGCTACATAAGGTGGAATGTGTGTGTGTGAGAGAGAGAGAGAGAGAGAGAGAGAGAGAGAGAGAGAGAGAGAGAGAGAGAGAGAGAGAGAGAGAGAGAGAGAGAGAGAGAGGGGCTACATAAGGTGGAAAGTGAGGGAGAGAGAGAGAGAGAGAGGCTACATAAGGTGGAAAGTGAGAGAGAGAGAGAGAGAGAGAGAGAGAGAGAGAGAGAGAGAGAGAGAGAGAGATTGGAGCTTATAATTACATGGTTGCGGTGGTTCCTTCAGGCACAACACCAAACCGAAGTCAAGACGAAAAGGACGTGGGAGGAGAATGCCATCTTCATTCTCTCGCATGAAGGATTATAATGGTCTCGGATAATCACCAGAACTTATACTTTCTGCAGCTTTCCAATCTTTAATTTACTCCAAGACGCTAGTTAGACATGAGTAACTTTGCAGACTGATTTGGTGCCCGGGGAACAAGACAGGCTATAAATACGCCACACAACTGGATGAAGGAAAGATGGTGTCGTAAAAAATGTGTCTGGGGCACGAACAGGAGCTGTTGTTGGGAAGGTGAAGGACTCAAGGCCTTGAGACAAAAAGAATGGCGCAGACAACTCAAGGCTCAATTGTGACTGTCTGGCAGACAGGCTGTCATTCTGTGATACAATGGGCATATCTCAGTTTTTACTTGTTTGCTTCTGGAGACGATCGCAACAGTAGTGACTTCAGTGTTGTCTGGAACAGGGGTATGTGCTGAGGTAGCAGGGGAGGGGGGGGAAATGTGGAGGAGTGACCGTCTTCAAGCAAAAGAACTATAGCAGTTTACTAAAGCGCTGTTCACATGGCAGACTTTTCACCAACTTTACACAACATTCAGGCGATTCTAGTTGGCGCCAATTCAAATCCAAATCGCTGCCCATGTGAACAATGCAAACGCTCAAACTAGTTTTAAGCGGCGATTCTCGGCAGACTTTAAGGCAAGTTCAGCTATCGGAGCTACCTCCTAATACGGAAAGAGCAGTTTAGTCAGAGCTAACTAATCAGTAAGCGCGATAAAGAAAGTCAGCGCAAACTCTGCGCCAAAACAGGGCCGAGTCGAGCAGCGCTCAGCTGAGTTTTCGAGTGGCGGCTAAATCTGTCCTAAATCGAACCTGAATCGTTGAGGCTGTTCCCATAGCAGACTTTTCACCGACTTGGCCTCAACAACTCGGGAGCGATTTCAAACCCACAAAAGTTGATGGAACGTTGGTTGAAAGTCTGCCGTGTGAGCGGCACTTAAACATAAACAAATCTTTATGTATACCAACCATGGCTCTCGCAGAAACTGACCACTCTGTCACGCTAACCAGCTAAACCAAGTCAAAACAACAGTGAGTGTATCGATCGTATTCTTTGAGAGAGAAAAAAATCAACACCCACATGTCAAACAAAATATCAACCTGTATCAGATAAGTTAAGATCAAATCAGATCAGATAAGTAAAGATAAGATAAGATACGATAAGATTACATAGAGTCCTGTGAGGTTAGCCCCACGGACATACGGGCTGCTTTCTAACGGGGAAACGAGCTGCAATACAGTACGACGCTTTTTTTCCTGCATGCGCGTATTCATGTTTCCATGCCCTGAAACTTTCGCTGTGGGCTTGTTTGACAGGTTGGCAATTTCATTGCCAGTGTTTTGAAAAAAAATTACCAGGAAAATGTGCGGTTAAAGCGATTGCTAGATGGTCATGACAAGTGTGAGGCCATTGTCTGAGTTGCAGGAGTGCAGCCACCGATCTGTTCCTGGCAAGCAGGGCGTTATGCAGCTTCTTCTTCACAGGATCTTGTCTGGCCAGGCTGAGTGTCCTGAGTGCTCTCTCCCTCTCTCTCTTTCTTAGTGTGTGTGTGTGTGTGTGTGTGTGTGTGTGTGTGTGTTTGTTTGTGATTCCGTTTGTGATTCTTTGTGTGTGTGTGTGTGTGTGTGTAGTATTGTGAGTGTGTGTGTGTGTGGGGGGGGGGGGGCTGAGAGAGAGAGAGAGAGAGAGAGAGAGAGAGAGAGAGAATGTGTGTGGGTGTGTGTGTGTGAGCTGGAAGAGCCACATAGTCATAGAGGACGTCAGATTTGCTTTACTCTGTTACTTTCCAGGTATAAGAGTCTGCCTGTTGTCACGTAGCTTTGACGGATGTGGTCTTTGAGCACCAATGCAAATATAACTACAAACATTGAACGACAATGGGGGGGGGGGGGGGGGGAGGGGGCTCTGTCCCACAGAACTTATATACGTTCTGTGCTCTGTCCTAAGCATACCGTCTTCTGAGGGACTTGTCCAAAACCGCAATGATAACGAAAATGTATCAAGCACTCCTGTGGCCGGTACTATCGACTTTTCATTGAGTCACTAAACGTACTTCGTCAACTCTTAAGGTCATTGGAGGACAAAGCCAAGCAGAACGGCCAACAGAACCGGGAGGCTGCACATCTGCACAGTCACACGGAGCAGACACATGTGTCAGCCCAAGGGGCGATACGCAGCAACAGGGGGCCAGTGTCTTCATTTACATTTACATTTACATTTACAATGCACATCTTCTTCCAGTCTCCACGGAAGGTTTTTGGCACCCTTCCGGGACTATTTGTTTTCATCGTTGTCGGGGAGAATGGAATAACGGAATAGGAAATGAAGAGTAATGTATGCTAATGGGTAGTAAGCAGGGTTGTTGTGGTCGTCCTTCTACGTGAAATGATATTTTTAGCACATGCAGAAAGCTGCCAAATATTAACCAAAAGACGAGAAAGGTTGAACTTTTGGAACGTGTAACTCTTGTCAATGCAAACCATTCACAACAACATCGACCTATTGGCCTTTAAAGTGGACAAAAACGATGCACAACAGACAAAAATCAATGATAACAGATGCTGTGACTTATCTTATAATATGACTGTTGTTTCCAAGATGGTCGAATCAATCAAATATAAATGAACCATCATGCTTGTACGCTATATTCAACGTTGATGCTGGACACAGCATGGCGTGTTGGTAAGGTCTTGCCCTTCCTTATTATGGTGCTATTTTGTTTTATTTAGATAACTTT